>NC_061497.1:12213882-12267471 GCF_022539355.2 Hippoglossus stenolepis
CAAAAGTAACTAAAAGGTAACTTTAAGTACGAAAGTAACTAAAAAGTAACTAAAACTACGAAAGTAACTAAAAAGTAACTAAAACTACGAAAGTAACTAAACAGTAACTAAAAGTACAAAAGTAAATAAAAAGTAAATAAAAGTACAAAAGTAACTAAAAAGTAACTAAAAAGTAACTAAAAGTACAAAAGTAATTAAAAGTACAAAAGTAACTAAAAGTAACTAAAAGTACAAAAGTAACTTAAAAGTACAAAAGTAACTAAAAGTAACTAAAAAGTAACTAAAAGTACAAAAGTAATTAAAAGTACAAAAGTAACTAAAAAGTAACTAAAAGTACAAAAGTAACTTAAAAGTACAAAAGTAACTAAAAAGTAACCAAAAGTACAAAAGTAACTAAAAAGTAACTTAAAGTACGAAAGTAACTAAAAAGTAACTAAAACTACGAAAGTAACCAAAGAGTAACTAAAACGACCAAAGTAACTAAAAAGTAACTAAAAGTACAAAAGTAACTAAAAAGTAACTTAAAGTACGAAAATAACTAAAAAGTAACTAAAAGTACAAAAGTAACAAAAAGTACAAAAGTAACTAAAAAGTAACTAAAAGTACAAAAGTAACTAAAAGTAACATCAAGTACGAAAGTAACTAAAAGTAACTAAAAGTACGAAAGTAACCAAAAAGTAACTAAAAGTACGAAAGTAACTAAAAAGTAACTAAAAGTACAAAAGTAACTAAAAGTAACAAACTACGAAAGTAACTAAACAGTAACTAAAAGTACTAAAGTAACTAAAAAGTAAATAAAAGTAACTAAAAAGTAACTAAAAGTAACTAAAAAGTAACTAAAAGTACAAAAGTAACTTAAAAGTAACTAAAGTATAAAAGTAACTAAAAGTAACTAAAGTACAAAAGTAACTTAAAAGTAACTAAAAGTACAAAAGTAACTAAAAGTAACTAAAAGTACGAAAGTAACTAAAAGTAACTACAAATACAAAGTAACTAAAAGTAACTACAAGTACAAAGTAACTAAAAGTAACTGAAAGTACAAAGTAACTAAAGTACAAAGTAACTAAAATAACTAAAGTACAAAGTAACTAAAGTAACTAAAAGACAAAGTAACTAAAGTACAAGAAAGAACTAAGTACAGTTAAAAGTAACTAAAAGTAAGTAACTAAAGTAACTAAAATACAAAGTAATAAAGAAGTACAAAGTAACTAAAAGTAACTAAGTACAAAGTAACTAAAGTAAATAGAAAAGTACTAAAAGTAACTAAAGTACAAAAGAAAAGTAACTAAAAGTACAAAGTAACTAAAGTAATAAGTACAAGTAATAAACAAGTAACTAAAAGTAACTAAATCGTAATAAAGGTACAAAGTAACTAAAGAAGTCAAAGAGAAGTAAAGTAATTAAAGTACAAAGTAACTAAAAGTAACTAAAAGTACAAAAGTAACTAAAGTACAAAGTAACTAAAGTAACTAAAAGTACAAGTAATTAAAAGACAAAGTAACTAAAGTAAAAAGTACAAAAGTAACTAAAAGTACAAAGTAACTAAAAGTAACTAAAAGTACTAAAGTACAAAGTAATTAAAAGTACAAAGTAACTAAAAGTAACTAAAAGTACAAAGTAACTAAAAGTAACTAAAAGTACAAAGTAACTAGAAGTACAAAGTAACTAAAAAGTAACTAAAAGTACAAAGTAACTAAAGTAACTAAAATACAAAAGTAACTAAAAGTAACTACAAGTACAAAGTAACTAAAAGTAACTGAAAGTACAAAGTAACTAAAAGTACAAAGTAACTAAAGTAACTGAAAAGTAACTAAAAGTACAAAAGTAACTAAAAGTAACTAAAAGTACAAAAGTAAAAAAAGTAACTAAAAGTACGAAGTAACTAAAAGTAACTACAAATACAAAGTAACTAAAAGTAACTACAAGTACAAAGTAACTAAAAGTAACTGAAAGTACAAAGTAACTAAAAGTACAAAGTAACTAAAAGTAACTAAAAGTAACTAAAAGTACAAAAGTAACATAAAAGTAACAAAGTATAAAAGTAACTAAAAGTAACTAAAAGTACAAAAGTAACTAAAAAGTAACTAAAAGTACAAAAGTAACTAAAAAGTAACTAAAAGTTAAAAAGTAACTAAAGGTACAAAAGTAACTAAAAAGTAACTAAAAGTTCAAAAGTTACTAAAAAGTAACTTAAAGTACGAAAGTAACTAAAAAGTAACTTAAAGTACGAAAGTAACTAAAAAGTAACTAAAAGTTCAAAAGTAACTAAAAAGTAACTTAAAGTACGAAAGTAACTAAAAAGTAACTAAAAGTACCAAAGTAAATAAAAAGTAACTAAAACTACGAAAGTAACTAAAAAGTAACTAAAAGTACAAAAGTAACTCAAAAGTAACTTAAAGTACAAAAGTAAATCAAAAGTAACTAAAACTACGAAAGTAACTAAAAAGTAACTAAAAGTACAAAAGTAACTAAAAAGTAACTAAAACTACGAAAGTAACTAAAAAGTAACTAAAACTACGAAAGTAACTAAAAAGTAACTAAAAGTACAAAAGTAACTAAAAAGTAACTAAAACTACGAAAGTAACTAAAAAGTAACTAAAAGTACAAAAGTAACTCAAAAGTAACTTAAAGTACAAAAGTAACTCAAAAGTAACTTAAAGTACGAAAGTAACTAAAAAGTAACTAAAAGTTCAAAAGTAACTCAAAAGTAACTTAAAGTACGAAAGTAACTAAAAAGTAACTAAAAGTACGAAAGTAACTAAAAAGTAAGTTAAAGTACGAAAGTAACTAAAAAGTAACTAAAAGTACAAAAGTAACTAAAACTACGAAAGTAACTAAAAAGTAACTAAAAGTACAAAAGTAACTCAAAAGTAACTTAAAGTACAAAAGTAACTAAAAAGTAACTTAAAGTACGAATATTTCCTCAGTGTCATAGCGCCACCTACTGATTCGCCATGAAACAGGAAGTACTTTGTAAATCCACTCTGCATTATCCAACCGGCTCCGAACTACTGACCTACACTGAAAAAAGAGGAAAAGTGGGCTTTTTCAATTTACAAATAATTATTTAGTGTATAAGACATGATTAATTCATGTTCCTCATCTGAACATATATTAATCATGTAGAACTCATTTAATCTTGAGGGATGTCAAATATATAAGACTTAGTCATGTTATGAATTAGGGAAATAGTTATGTTTCTCTGAAACTCCACCCACTGAAAGCAGCAAGGGTCCGCCATCTTTTCACCTGTGTCGGGCGATTTGACGTGGATCTGAGGATCTCTCTACAAGGTCAAAGTTATTAAATCTTACCAAATGTTGGTCATAGTTGGAGTTAGTCACTGTAGACTAATTGTTTTCACGAAGCTGATGCTTTTATTTGCCAGTAATGTTGAGCAACATGTATGAATCCATGTTAATCTGTTAACATCGAGTGTTCTAAGGTTAGCTAACGTTAGCATTTACTGGCGTTAGCTAGGCTAATACCGTGACTGTCATATATGTGCGTTAATATTTCTCGAAATATGTGCATAAGTGTATATATATATATGTGTTTTTATAGTGTGAACATGCATACAGCTTGTTAGTACAAACAACAGACTTTATAAACTTAGTAAATGTATGTAGAGCCGGAGGAGATGGTGTCGCTCCGTTTGGTTTGACGCTGTTGGCGCAGCGCACAGCGCGAATGACAGAGAAACAGAGGAGCAGAGCCGCTAAAAACTTAAAAATAAAAAATAAAAAAAACTTGTCACGGTCCAAACATGTATGGAAGACTCCAAATTAACACTGTAAGTGGACTTAGTGGAGCTGTGTATGGCTCCCTGGTGTCTACCGCGGACTTGGTGTCGCTGTGGCCGGGCTGTGCGCCTTCTCCCGGCTGTGGAGCGCTCCGTGATCTCTGCGTCAGTATTCAGGGTCTGTTGATGCTTATTTATTGCAAGTCATATCGTCATCGAGATATTAACAACGTTATCGCATCTTTGTGAAGCCCCAGTGTGAATAATAAAATAATTTAAAATATATTTTTCCTTGATAGGTAATTGGTGCAGAGACGGTTGACGGTTCCTTTAAGCATTGTCCCACAGGCTCTGTAGTAAATGGTGAGTATTCAAATGCTTTTATTGATTGAATGGACCTACAGTATGTAAACTTGATTTTGAAGACATTCAAAATACCTTGGTATGACAATGTTGCTGTCAATTTCTGAATATTAATCTGTCTGCTAACATTGCAGGAGTATACATGTTTTCTGATTTATTAGGTCAAATTAATGAGATAATGTGTATGTGTGTTTAATTTGTTGCCCCTCTCTCCAGTGAATGTGGCAGTGTAAGGGGTGTTCAGTTGCTGTTGCAAGTAGGTCTGCACTACTTAACCATTATAAGCTCAAACATCCACATTTTGGGCGCACCATTCGCTATCCTTGTACATATTCAAATTGTCCATGCACATTTAAGACTTGGAATGCTTTAATTGTACATCAAAGTAGAGTGCAGTCCACACAAGTTAGTCAGACTCAAAAAGAATTATCTACTTTCAGCTGTCACGTTTGTAAATGCAAGAATTTATCTAATGAAAGGGAGTACTTTGTTCATATCAACACACATCTGAGGAGAAATGAAAATGTCTCTTGCATGGTTGTAGTTTTCAAACCAGTATTTATGGAACCTTTAAGTCTCATAAGAGTCGCTGACACACACCTCACAATCTAACAGATTTTATACCTGGTATTGTGATAACAACTATATTAGCATCACCATCATTACATGATTCGTTTGCTGATTGCCAGAACGAGGAGTGTGTGGAAGAGGAAGTTGTTGGTACATCCCTAGATTGGAAAGGCCAACACAACTCACCCCCAAGTATTGTTGAGCAGCAGCTTGCCGCAGCCTTGTTAAAGTTGGAGTATTTAGTGCATGTGCCAGGTACAGCTATCGATGAATTTTTACAAGAACTTTACTACTTACTAAGCTCTGCATCAGTCCCACTATCCAGAGGTTTTGTAAGTGAGATCTTTGAGCGTCATAACCTCCAAGTTGATGACTCTGTAGTTACTGAAATCACCACAGCGGTTTGCTCATCTAACCCAGTTCGTAGAGCAATTGAAAAAGGTGGTCCTCTTAGCACTTCATATCAACGTAAACAATATTACAAGGAAAAATTCAGTGTTGTGGAACCAATTACCTACATACTTGATCATAAAAAAAACACTCCTTTCAGTATGTCCCACTGTTAAAATCGTTGCAGCAAATATTAAATTGCAAAGTCATTCTTGATAAGATTATTGAAAATCATAGAGGACAGCAGGACATTGAACTTGACCCTTCGTTTGAATTTAGGTCCCCTGAAGATGGTACAAAAGTAACTGAAAAGTAACTAAAAGTACAAAAGTAACTAAAAAGTAACTAAAACTACGAAAGTAACTAAACAGTAACTAAAAGTACAAAAGTCACTAAAAAGTAACGAAAAGTACAAAACTAAAAAGTAACGAAAAGTACAAAAGTAACTAAAAGTACATAGTCACTAAGACGTAACTAAAAGTACAAAAGTAACTAAAAAGTAACTAAAAGTACAAAAGTAACTTAAAGTACGAAAGTAACTAAAAAGTAACTAAAAGTACGAAAGTAACTAAAAAGTAACTTAAAGTACGAAAGTAACTAAAAAGTAACTAAAAGTTCAAAAGTAACTAAAAAGTAACTTAAAGTACGAAAGTAAATAAAAGTAACTAAACTACGAAAGTAACTAAAAGTAACTAAAAGTACAAAAGTAACTCAAAAGTAACTTAAAGTACGAAAGTAACTAAAAAGTAACTAAAAGTACAAAAGTAACTAAAAAGTAACTTAAAGTACTAAAGTAACTAAAAGTAACTAAAACTACGAAAGTAACTAAAAAGTAACTAAAAGTACAAAAGTAACTAAAAAGTAACTAAAACTACGAAAGTAACTAAACAGTAACTAAAAGTACAAAAGTAACTAAAAAGTAACGAAAAGTACAAAAGTAACTAAAAAGTAACGAAAAGTACAAAAGTAACTAAAAGTACATAGTCACTAAGACGTAACTAAAAGTACAAAAGTAACTAAAAAGTAACTAAAAGTACAAAAGTAACTTAAAGTACGAAAGTAACTAAAAAGTAACTAAAAGTACGAAAGTAACTAAAAAGCAACTTAAAGTACGAAAGTAAATAAAAAGTAACTAAAACTACGAAAGTAACTAAAAAGTAACTAAAAGTACGAAAGTAACTAAAAAGTAACTTAAAGTACGAAAGTAACTAAAAAGTAACTAAAAGTTCAAAAGTAACTAAAAAGTAACTTAAAGTACCAAAGTAAATAAAAAGTAACTAAAACTACGAAAGTAACTAAAAAGTAACTAAAAGTACAAAAGTAACTAAAAAGTAACTAAAAGTACAAAAGTAACTCAAAAGTAACTTAAAGTACGAAAGTAACTAAAAAGTAACTAAAAGTTCAAAAGTAACTAAAAGTAACTTAAAGTATGAAAGTAACTAAAAGTAACTAAAACTACGAAAGTAACTAAAAAGTAACTAAAAGTACAAAAGTAACTAAAAAGTAACTAAAACTACGAAAGTAACTAAAAGTACAAAAGTAACTCAAAAGTAACTTAAAGTACAAAAGTAACTCAAAAGTAACTTAAAGTACGAAAGTAACTAAAAAGTAACTAAAAGTACAAAAGTAACTCAAAAGTAACTTAAAGTACAAAAGTAACTAAAAAGTAACTTAAAGTACGAATATTTCCTCAGTGTCATAGCGCCACCTACTGATTCGCCATGAAACAGGAAGTACTTTGTAAATCCACTCTGCATTATCCAACCGGCTCCGAACTACTGACCTACACTGAAAAAAGAGGAAAAGTGGGCTTTTTCAATTTACAAATAATTATTTAGTGTATAAGACATGATTAATTCATGTTCCTCATCTGAACATATATTAATCATGTAGAACTCATTTAATCTTGAGGGATGTCAAATATATAAGACTTAGTCATGTTATGAATTAGGGAAATAGTTATGTTTCTCTGAAACTCCACCCACTGAAAGCAGCAAGGGTCCGCCATCTTTTCACCTGTGTCGGGCGATTTGACGTGGATCTGAGGATCTCTCTACAAGGTCAAAGTTATTAAATCTTACCAAATGTTGGTCATAGTTGGAGTTAGTCACTGTAGACTAATTGTTTTCACGAAGCTGATGCTTTTATTTGCCAGTAATGTTGAGCAACATGTATGAATCCATGTTAATCTGTTAACATCGAGTGTTCTAAGGTTAGCTAACGTTAGCATTTACTGGCGTTAGCTAGGCTAATACCGTGACTGTCATATATGTTCGTTAATATTTCTCGAAATATGTGCATAAGTGTATATATATATATGTGTTTTATAGTGTGAACATGCATACAGCTTGTTAGTACAAACAACAGACTTTATAAACTTAGTAAATGTATGTAGAGCCGGAGGAGATGGTGTCGCTCCGTTTGGTTTGACGCTGTTGGCGCAGCGCACAGCGCGAATGACAGAGAAACAGAGGAGCAGAGCCGCTAAAAACTTAAAAATAAAAAATAAAAAAAACTTGTCACGGTCCAAACATGTATGGAAGACTCCAAATTAACACTGTAAGTGGACTTAGTGGAGCTGTGTATGGCTCCCTGGTGTCTACCGCGGACTTGGTGTCGCTGTGGCCGGGCTGTGCGCCTTCTCCCGGCTGTGGAGCGCTCCGTGATCTCTGCGTCAGTATTCAGGGTCTGTTGATGCTTATTTATTGCAAGTCATATCGTCATCGAGATATTAACAACGTTATCGCATCTTTGTGAAGCCCCAGTGTGAATAATAAAATAATTTAAAATATATTTTTCCTTGATAGGTAATTGGTGCAGAGACGGTTGACGGTTCCTTTAAGCATTGTCCCACAGGCTCTGTAGTAAATGGTGAGTATTCAAATGCTTTTATTGATTGAATGGACCTACAGTATGTAAACTTGATTTTGAAGACATTCAAAATACCTTGGTATGACAATGTTGCTGTCAATTTCTGAATATTAATCTGTCTGCTAACATTGCAGGAGTATACATGTTTTCTGATTTATTAGGTCAAATTAATGAGATAATGTGTACGTGTGTTTAATTTGTTGCCCCTCTCTCCAGTGAATGTGGCAGTGTAAGGGGTGTTCAGTTGCTGTTGCAAGTAGGTCTGCACTACTTAACCATTATAAGCTCAAACATCCACATTTTGGGCGCACCATTCGCTATCCTTGTACATATTCAAATTGTCCATGCACATTTAAGACTTGGAATGCTTTAATTGTACATCAAAGTAGAGTGCAGTCCACACAAGTTAGTCAGACTCAAAAAGAATTATCTACTTTCAGCTGTCACGTTTGTAAATGCAAGAATTTATCTAATGAAAGGGAGTACTTTGTTCATATCAACACACATCTGAGGAGACATGAAAATGTCTCTTGCATGTTTGTTGGTTGTAGTTTTCAAACCAGTATTTATGGAACCTTTAAGTCTCAAGAGTCGCTGACACACACCTCACAATCTAACAGATTTTATACCTGGTATTGTGATAACAACTATATTAGCATCACCATCATTACATGATTCGTTTGCTGATTGCCAGAACGAGGAGTGTGTGGAAGAGGAAGTTGTTGGTACATCCCTAGATTGGAAAGGCCAACACAACTCACCCCCAAGTATTGTTGAGCAGCAGCTTGCCGCAGCCTTGTTAAAGTTGGAGTATTTAGTGCATGTGCCAGGTACAGCTATCGATGAATTTTTACAAGAACTTTACTACTTACTAAGCTCTGCATCAGTCCCACTATCCAGAGGTTTTGTAAGTGAGATCTTTGAGCGTCATAACCTCCAAGTTGATGACTCTGTAGTTACTGAAATCACCACAGCGGTTTGCTCATCTAACCCAGTTCGTAGAGCAATTGAAAAAGGTGGTCCTCTTAGCACTTCATATCAACGTAAACAATATTACAAGGAAAAATTCAGTGTTGTGGAACCAATTACCTACATACTTGATCATAAAAAAAACACTCCTTTCAGTATGTCCCACTGTTAAAATCGTTGCAGCAAATATTAAATTGCAAAGTCATTCTTGATAAGATTATTGAAAATCATAGAGGACAGCAGGACATTGAACTTGACCCTTCGTTTGAATTTAGGTCCCCTGAAGATGGTACAAAAGTAACTGAAAAGTAACTAAAAGTACAAAAGTAACTAAAAAGTAACTAAAACTACGAAAGTAACTAAACAGTAACTAAAAGTACAAAAGTCACTAAAAAGTAACGAAAAGTACAAAACTAAAAAGTAACAGAAAGTACAAAAGTAACTAAAAGTACATAGTCACTAAGACGTAACTAAAAGTACAAAAGTAACTAAAAGGTAACTAAAAGTACAAAAGTAACTTAAAGTACGAAAGTAACTAAAAAGTAACTAAAAGTACGAAAGTACTAAAAGCAACTAAATACAAAGTAAATAAAAGTAACTAAAACTACGAAAGTAACTAAAAGTAACTAAAAGTCTGAAAGTAACTAAAAGTAACTTAAAGTACGAAAGTAACTAAAAAGTAACTAAAAGTTCAAAAGTAACTAAAAAGTAACTTAAAGTACCAAAGTAAATAAAAAGTAACTAAACTACGAAAGTAACTAAAAAGTAACTAAAAGTACAAAAGTAACTCAAAAGTAACTTAAAGTACGAAAGTAACTAAAAAGTAACTAAAAGTTCAAAAGTAACTAAAAAGTAACTTAAAGTACGAAAGTAACTAAAAGTAACTAAAACATAAAGTAACTAAAAAGTAACTAAAAGTACAAAAGTAACTAAAAAGTAACTAAAACTACGAAAGTAACTAAACAGTAACTAAAAGTACAAAAGTCACTAAAGTACAAAAGTAACTAAAAAGTAACGAAAAGTACAAAAGTAACTAAAAGTACATAGTCACTAAGACGTAACTAAAAGTACAAAAGTAACTAAAAAGTAACTAAAAGTACAAAAGTAACTTAAAGTACGAAAGTAACTAAAAGTAACTAAAAGTACGAAAGTAACTAAAAAGCAACTTAAAGTACGAAAGTAAATAAAAGTAACTAAAACTACGAAAGTAACTAAAAGTAACTAAAAGTACGAAAGTAACTAAAAGTAACTTAAAGTACGAAAGTAACTAAAAGTAACTAAAAGTTCAAAATAACTAAAAAGTAACTTAAAGTACCAAAGTAAATAAAATAACTAAAACTACGAAAGTAACTAAAAGTAATTAAAAGTACAAAAGTAACTAAAAGTAACTTAAAGTACAAAAGTAACTCAAAAGTAACTTAAAGTACGAAAGTAACTAAAAAGTAACTAAAAGTTCAAAAGTAACTAAAAGTAACTTAAAGTATGAAAGTAACTAAAAGTAACTAAAACTACGAAAGTAACTAAAAGTAACTAAAAGTACAAAGTAACTAAAAGTAACTAAAACTACGAAAGTAACTAAAAGTACAAAAGTAACTCAAAAGTAACTTAAAGTACAAAGTAACTAAAGTAACTAAATCAAGTATAAAAAGTAATAAAAGTACAAAGTAACTAAAACTAAGTAACTAAAGTAACTAAAAGTAAAGTAACTAAAAGTAACTAAAAAGTATAAAGTAACTAAAGTAAGTAACTAAAGTAACTAAAAGTTCAAAAGTAACTAAAAGTAACAAAGTACAAAGTAAATAAAAGTAACTAAAACTACAAAGTAACTAAAAGTAACTAAAAGTACAAAGTAACTAAAGTACAAAAGTAACTCAAAAGTAACTTAAAGTACGAAAGTAACTAAAAGTAACTAAAAGTTCAAAAGTAACTAAAAGTAACTAAAATAGAAAGTAACTAAAAGTAACTAAAACTAAAGTAACTAAAAGTAAAAAGTACAAAGTAACTAAAAGTACATAGTCACTAGACGTAACTAAAAGTACAAAGTAACTAAAGTAACTAAAGTACAAAAGTAACTTAAAGTACGAAAGTAACTAAAAGTAACTAAAAGTACAAAGTAACTAAAAACAACTTAAAGTCAAAGTAAATAAAAGTAACTAAACTAAAAGTAACTAAAAGTAACTAAAAGAAAAGTAACTAAAAGTAACTTAAAGTACGAAAGTAACTAAAAGTAACTAAAAGTTCAAAGTAACTAAAAGTAACTTAAAGTACAAAGTAAATAAAAGTAACTAAAACTACGAAAGTAACTAAAAAGTAACTAAAAGTACAAAAGTAACTAAAAGTAACTTAAAGTACAAAAGTAACTCAAAAGTAACTTAAAGTCAGTAACTAAAAGTTCTAAAGTAACTAAAAGTAACTTAAAGTACGAAAGTAATAAGTAAAAACAGAAAGTAACTAAAGTAACTAAAAGTACAAAAGTAACTAAAAGTAACTAAAACTACAAGTAACTAAAAGTAACTAAAAGTACAAAAGTAACTCAAAAACTTAAAGTACAAAGTAACTCAAAATAACTTAAAGTACGAAAGTAACTAAAAGTAACTTAAATTACGAATATTTCCTCAGTGTCATAGCGCCACCTACTGATTCGCCATGAAACAGGAAGTACTTTGTAAATCCACTCTGCATTATCCAACCGGCTCCGAACTACTGACCTACACTGAAAAAAGAGGAAAAGTGGGGTTTTTCAATTTACAAATAATTATTTAGTGTATAAGACATGATTAATTCATGTTCCTCATCTGAACATATATTAATCATGTAGAACTCATTTAATCTTGAGGGATGTCAAATATATAAGACTTAGTCATGTTATGAATTAGGGAAATAGTTATGTTTCTCTGAAACTCCACCCACTGAAAGCAGCAAGGGTCCGCCATCTTTTCACCTGTGTCGGGCGATTTGACGTGGATCTGAGGATCTCTCTACAAGGTAAAAGTTATTAAATCTTACCAAATGTTGGTCATAGTTGGAGTTAGTCACTGTAGACTAATTGTTTTCACGAAGCTGATGCTTTTATTTGCCAGTAATGTTGAGCAACATGTATGAATCCATGTTAATCTGTTAACATCGAGTGTTCTAAGGTTAGCTAACGTTAGCATTTACTGGCGTTAGCTAGGCTAATACCGTGACTGTCATATATGTGCGTTAATATTTCTCGAAATATGTGCATAAGTGTATATATATATATGTGTTTTTATAGTGTGAACATGCATACAGCTTGTTAGTACAAACAACAGACTTTATAAACTTAGTAAATGTATGTAGAGCCGGAGGAGATGGTGTCGCTCCGTTTGGTTTGACGCTGTTGGCGCAGCGCACAGCGCGAATGACAGAGAAACAGAGGAGCAGAGCCGCTAAAAACTTAAAAATAAAAAATAAAAAAAACTTGTCACGGTCCAAACATGTATGGAAGACTCCAAATTAACACTGTAAGTGGACTTAGTGGAGCTGTGTATGGCTCCCTGGTGTCTACCGCGGACTTGGTGTCGCTGTGGCCGGGCTGTGCGCCTTCTCCCGGCTGTGGAGCGCTCCGTGATCTCTGCGTCAGTATTCAGGGTCTGTTGATGCTTATTTATTGCAAGTCATATCGTCATCGAGATATTAACAACGTTATCGCATCTTTGTGAAGCCCCAGTGTGAATAATAAAATAATTTAAAATATATTTTTCCTTGATAGGTAATTGGTGCAGAGACGGTTGACGGTTCCTTTAAGCATTGTCCCACAGGCTCTGTAGTAAATGGTGAGTATTCAAATGCTTTTATTGATTGAATGGACCTACAGTATGTAAACTTGATTTTGAAGACATTCAAAATACCTTGGTACAATGCAGCTGTCAATTTCTGAATATTAATCTGTCTGCTAACATTGCAGGAGTATACATGTTTTCTGATTTATTAGGTCAAATTAATGAGATAATGTGTATGTGTGTTTAATTTGTTGCCCCTCTCTCCAGTGAATGTGGCAGTGTAAGGGGTGTTCAGTTGCTGTTGCAAGTAGGTCTGCACTACTTAACCATTATAAGCTCAAACATCCACATTTTGGGCGCACCATTCGCTATCCTTGTACATATTCAAATTGTCCATGCACATTTAAGACTTGGAATGCTTTAATTGTACATCAAAGTAGAGTGCAGTCCACACAAGTTAGTCAGACTCAAAAAGAATTATCTACTTTCAGCTGTCACGTTTGTAAATGCAAGAATTTATCTAATGAAAGGGAGTACTTTGTTCATATCAACACACATCTGAGGAGAAATGAAAATGTCTCTTGCATGGTTGTAGTTTTCAAACCAGTATTTATGGAACCTTTAAGTCTCATAAGAGTCGCTGACACACACCTCACAATCTAACAGATTTTATACCTGGTATTGTGATAACAACTATATTAGCATCACCATCATTACATGATTCGTTTGCTGATTGCCAGAACGAGGAGTGTGTGGAAGAGGAAGTTGTTGGTACATCCCTAGATTGGAAAGGCCAACACAACTCACCCCCAAGTATTGTTGAGCAGCAGCTTGCCGCAGCCTTGTTAAAGTTGGAGTATTTAGTGCATGTGCCAGGTACAGCTATCGATGAATTTTTACAAGAACTTTACTACTTACTAAGCTCTGCATCAGTCCCACTATCCAGAGGTTTTGTAAGTGAGATCTTTGAGCGTCATAACCTCCAAGTTGATGACTACGGAGGCCCTCTGGTACGGCCTCTGGTGACATCGGTAGATTTTTTTTTATTTAACGAAATTAACGAATTGTTAATACGCGGCCTCAAATTAATTATTGCGTGGCCACGTATTAACAATGCGTGGACACGAATTACTACTACTAATGATAATAATTAATATTTCGAACGAATCACAATATAATGATGGGTTTGTGTTTAGCGAAAAAGTCACGTGACCGAGACAAGCGTCTTGACATGCGTAAAGCATGAGTCATAACGGAGAGGATCCGGTTATTTTTCTAAATAAAACACCGTTCAGAATCAGATAATAAATAAAACAGAAATAATGTAAGTTGTTTATTCTTTCTGTGCGGCCCGGTACCAAATGACCCACAGCCCGGTACCGGTCCGCGGCCCGGGGGTTGAGGACCCCTGGTGTATAGGGCTCGAAAGGGGCTTCACTTTTGCTTTGCCCTGTGAGCCCTTCTGTAAAATGAGCGGATCAAGGAAACGAAAAGTGGACAATGAGTGCCGAGTGTTTAACACGGAGTGGACTTTTTCACTGAAGTCCAATCGAAGGCTGTATGCCTGATATGCTGAGAAACTGTCACAGTTTTCAAGGAGTACAACATCAGCCGTCACTTTGCTACGAAGCATGCTAACTACGCTAGCAAGCAGTCAACGCAAGAACGGGCGGTTATGGCTCAGAGGTTGGCGGCTAATTTACAGACTCAGTAACATTTTTTTCACCGACAAACTGCGATTCAAGAGTCAACTACCAAGGCAAGTTTTTTGGTGGCATTCGAAATAGCAAAGGCTAGCAAGCCTTTCTCCGAAGGCGAGTTTGTAAAAGAATGCATGGTACAGACAGCAGATATCTTGTGTCCGGAGATCAAAAGCAAATTTGAAAAAGTCAGTTTATCACGCAGGACTGTGACTCGCCGTGTGGAACTGATTGATGAAAATATAGCCAGCCAATTAAACAAAAAGTCTGATTCCTTTGAGTTATATTCACTAGCACTGGATGAAATTACGGACGTAAAAGACACTGCTCAGCTCCTCATTTTTATCCGAGGCATTGACAACAGTTTTGCGATAACAGAGGAGTTTTTGACCATGGAGTCCCTGAAAGGAACAACGCGGGAGAGGACTTGTATAACCAGGTGTCTGCGTGAACTTTATACGAGCAAGGGGACTTCAGCACCGTCAGTTTATTACGTTCCTGGAGGAAACTGATGCGGATCATCAGGACTTGCTGTACCACTCTCGTGTCCGCTGGTTAAGTTTGGGGAAAGTGTTACGAGTGTGGGAGCTGAAAGAGGACATCATCGCATTTTTGGAGTTGATGGGGAAATCTGACGAATTCCCTGAGCTAAGCGACAAGAACTGGCTTAGTGACTTTGCGTTTGCTGTGGACATATTTTCACTCATGAATGAGCTGAATGTGAAACTGCAGGGGAAAGATCAGTTTGTTCACGACATGTACAAACATGTGAAAGCCTTCAAATCCAAGCTCACTTTGTTCTCCAGACAAATTGCGAACAAATCTTTCGCTCATTTCCCCACACTTGCCATGCAGGAAGAGGCACCGCGAAACGCAAAAAAATACAGCAAATCACTTGAGGACCTGCACGGAGAATTCTGCCGTAGGTTCTCTGATTTCGAAAACATTGAACAGTCACTTCAGCTGGTGTCCTGTCCCCTGTCACAAGACCCTGAAACAGCACCACAGGAGCTGCAGTTGGAACTGATAGATCTTCAGTCTGACTCCGTCCTAAAGGAGAAGTTCAACTCTGTTAAACTGAATGACTTTTATGCTTCACTTAATGGAGCCACGTTTCCAAACCTCCGGAGGACTGCACAGAAGATGCTGACTTTGTTTGGCTCGACTTATGTGTGTGAGCAGACATTCAGCGTCATGAACGCCAACAAAGCCCGTCACAGATCAAAGTTAACGGATCAGCACCTCAGATCTATCCTGAGAATTGCCACAACCAAAATAACTCCAGACTTGGATGCACTGGCAAAAATGGGAGATCAACAACACTGTTCCCACTGAAACTGAAAGTGATGATGTGTTGCTGCAGCGAGGTTGGAGCCAAATCTCCGACACACAGCCTGCGTGGCTGCTGTAACCTGTTAATGTAGATAATAAAGAAGTTCAAGTGAGGTAATTGGTTTGGGCGCAGGCCTCAGATGTTTTCATGATGTTTGATCAGTCACGTTACGACATTTTTTTGTATTGTTCATGTTCGTGCAATTTGTTAAATTGCCTTGCAAATAAATGCTTTGCTACCTGTTAAAGGCCAAATCCTTTCATGTAATGATTTTTACATGTCATTTATTTCACACAAACACTCCATCCATCTGTTCCTGGCCCGGCCCCTCTGTCAAATTTTAGAACCCACTGTGGCCCGCGAGTCAAAAAGTTTGCCCACCCCTGGTCTAGTGGGTGTGTTGACACTGACATACTCTCCTCACCAGAGTCATCCGGTTCAAGGTCAGTTTGGCCCAGCATCTTCCATGTTCCTCATTTTCGCTATGATGCAGAGCTGAAACTTGAGCAGGGTCTTGCAGCATACAGGGAAAAGGGTACCTTGCTTATTCCAGATCCTAAACTGAGGTCGAACATTCTCGAAGGACTGGTGCAAGAAATAGTCCTGTACAAAGTTTATGTCACTGATAAGCAGTTTAACATGGTTGGAGAAGCACTCATCTCAAAGCATCCCTGCCTGACTGAGAGAGGCTCCCTCACTGGATATGCTGGGTGGAAAGCTAGTTTGAAGAATAAACTTGCGATCTACCGCACTCACTTGAGAAAGCTGGGGTGTCGTGAGGTGATGGTAAACTCTCTCAAGCAGAAACCAGAGGGCAAACCAAGTGCTGCTTTTGGAATCAAAAAACCAAAGCGGTCCGAAGTGAATTACTGCCCACCTTATCCTATTGGTGAATCCGACGTGAGCCTTGAGAGTCTGAGAGTGGAACTTCTTTCAGATGTTAAGAAGAGGAATAACCGGGAGGTGGTGAGGATGAAAATGGAAAAGACGTTTGCATATAGGAGATATGAAGTGGTACGTGACACACCCATGGTACAAGACTTCCAGGCAAGATGGCCAGCGCTCTTTGAAGTAAATGAGGTATGTGATTTATGAAATTTGCTTGCAATGCAAGTATATATTGATTTAACTATGTTGATAGTGCAGTGGACGCTTTGTGAAAAAGATTTTGGGGCTTAGAATTATGCATTGTTCACATTTTTGTCTTTGTTTGCATCCTTTTTATTGCTGCCTGGGACATGTTGCATCACCCAAATTCAACTTGGTCATGTTTTTATGTCATGTCTTTATGAGTATTTTGGCAAAGTCTAAAATAGAAATCATGAAAACATTTCGCAAATATGGTCCTCATACTGTTGACCCAGGATTTTAAGTCAGTATAAACATACATTAATCCAAAATCATCTTGTTGTAGCAGAAAAAATAAATATTGAGTGGGTTAAATGATATTGTAAATTACTATAATGGTAAGATCATTAGAAAATGAAGTGATCAAATAATAAGTATTTTTGTCTGTGATACTTTTTGTTTTCAGATAAATGCAGAATTTAAGCGCATTACCACCATGCCCCTGCAATCCAGATTTCTCTCACAGCTAGATGTGCTATCTGACAAACTTGTGAAGCTATTTGGAAAGAGAGGAGGACAGATAGGCAAGCGGCTACAGGGCATTTTGCAACACATAACTCAAATAAGAATGAATTTTGTGGAAAGAAAATACTGAGTTGATCGTGTACATATTTGATTGAGGACCAATGTCTTTCTCTCCTTATCCCCCTTGACTTAGGATGATGACGTTGACATAAGACGGGAATGTGTTCTCAAGGGGTTGTGTGTGTACCTCAACGAGGACCCAGTAAATCTAGTGAGAGAGTTTGTGGTGAGTATAATTATTATTTTACCTTGATATTTTGTTGAGAACTAAAATAAGCAGTTATTGAAGCAATATGGAATAGCCAGCCAGTCGATCAGATATCAATATGGTAGTTATCTTGAATTCAAAAAATTATAATAATATTTCCACTGTATATATTCATTGTGTTTTGTTTGTGACTGTGCACTCTGCAGGCCATCATCGAAGGAGCCATTGAGGAGACCAGGGTGGGAATATACGTTGTCAAACATGATGCCACCAGTCAACCAGAGGACATAGGGATTGTCCTGGAAGGCCAGCAGATATTGCATGATCTGAACAACGTTGCATTGGCTGCTGCCATGTTATTTGGCCTAATGTATGTGATGAACCTGAACTATCCTCCTGAACTACAGTACACTTTCGAAGTGCTCCAGAAAGTTGGGATGGAGCTGGACGGTAACACACTCTCTAAGAAAGCCCAAGTTCTCAAAAACAGACTCTGTGAGTGAGCTGTTGACATGGACCATTGTTGCTCTTTAACTGCATTTATCCTGGACTTTGGACATGCACTTATGCAACTCCCTTGCACTTCCTTTATGAATGCTTTTTGCAGTATTTACCTATTGTATGTTGTTGTTTTTCAGAAGATTGTTTCTCCCGGGGTCATGTGTTCCCAAATGTACCTCTTGCATCAAAGTGCCTTGTTAGATTTCCAGATTTCTCTTAAACTAATGAAGCTGCTACAAAAGGTCTATTTTCCGCTATATAAGGATTTTGGGGTGTTTTGATTTTTGCACGTTCCTTACTGTGAAATGTTGTGTTGAAAAACCAAGCTGTTGTCCTTTAATTTCAGTGCCGTTAGAAAATACATGCCAGCAGTAAACCAGGGGACATTTAACTAGCTGCTTTCAGAAGATTGTTTCATGTGTTACAAAATGTACTTCTTGCATCAAAGTGCCTTGACAGATTAGCAGATTCCACTTTAACTTTGTTTCCTGTTATCATTTTTTACACTGAAATGTAATGGCGAGGAAGAAGGCCATTTTTACTTTTGCATTTCAGAGCCCTTTGGCACAGTCAAACACTGTCTATTTTTGTCCGGAGAACAATTGTTTTCTTTTAAACTATCTAACAATAGTGGATGTTTAGTGGGCTCTCCTGACATTGGGTCCTGCTTTACTTCCTACAAATTGCCAGTCAGAATTATTTGCATTTAACCAATGTGGAACATCTCAGGATGTTGTTTTTTTGTTTTTATTGGAAGCTGTTTTAAGGACTGTTTATGCACTCTTGAGAATATGGTTTACATGTGTTCCTGTGAAGAAAAAACGTGCTATGTTCTATCAAGTGGGTGATGTGCTTGTATGTTTACATATACATACAAGCCTTACACACGTCTGTAGTTTAGTGTTAAAGTTTAAAACTTTGAGAAAATACAGTAACATTGTGAAAAGGTATTTGTTTTTCTTTATTCCTTATTTGTTTTGAAAATGTTATGATACTAGCTCTAGATGACAGATTAGGATGGCTCAGATAGAAGGATGTACAAATTTCCTTTATTAACATAAAGGAAATTGGTGCACAGAAATAATCTTGTGCAAATTATGCATATGCTTTATAACTTAATAATGTAAGACTTACTTAAGCAAGCTAGGCAGATTTAACAGAACAACAATGCATGTAGGTTAAATAAATAACTCCTGTTGCTTTAGGTACTAATTGAATATACTGAGCATGTAAAATGCTTAAAATTAAGAAGTCATGTTGATTTAACATAGGGAAATTTAATATACTTAACATTAAAGAATATATTTAAATTAACATCAAAAAGTCATGTTGGGTTAACATAGAAAAATTTAATATACTTAACATTAAAGAATATATTTAAATTAACATAAAAAAGTCATGTTGGTTTAACATAGGGAAATTGAATATACATAACATATAATAATTCTATTAAATGAACATAAAAAAGCTATGTTTTTTTGACAAGAAATAATTCTGTATATTTAACATAATTAAATAGTTTTGAGTGAACATGATTTTAATATGTGCAACCGATGTACATATTTTCATCCATATATTAATATTAGTTCAGGGTCATAGCGCCACCTACATTACGTTACTTTACGTTTACTTTTTGTTACTTTCGTACTTTTAGTTACTTTTTAGTTACTTTTGTACTTTTTAGTTACTTTTGTACTTTTAGTTACTTTCGTACTTTGTTACTTTTTAGTTACTTTTTAGTTACTTTTGTACTTTTAAGTTACTTTTGTACTTTTAGTTACTTTTTAGTTACTTTTGTACTTTTAGTTACTTTTCGCTACTTATTTTCACTTCGTACTTTTCGTTACTTTCGTACTTTAGTTACTTTTTAGTTACTTTCGTACTTTTAGTTACTTTTTAGTTACTTTTGTACTTTTAGTTACTTTTGAGTTACTTTTGTACTTTTTAGTTACTTTTGAGTTACTTTTGTACTTTTTAGTTACTTTTGTACTGTTTAGTTACTTTTGTACTTTTAGTTACTTTTAGGTACTTTCGTACTTTTAGTTACTTTTAGTTACTTTTGTACTTTTAAGTTACTTTTGTACTTTTAGTTACTTTTTAGTTACTTTTGTACTTTTAGTTACTTTTTAGTTACTTTTGTACTTTTAGTTACTTTTTAGTTACTTTTGTACTTACGTCAGTTCACTTTACATCACTTCACGTTACGTCACGTTACGTCACTTTACGTTACGTCACGTCACGTCACGTTACGTCACTTACATCACTTTACACCACTTCACGTCACTTCATGTTACGTCACGTCACGTTACTTCACGTTACTTCACGTTACTTCACGTTACGTCACGTTACGTCACGTTACGTCGCGTTACGTCCGTTACTTCACTTTACGTCACTTCGCTTCGTTACTTCACGTTACGTCACGTTACTTCACTTTACGTCACGTCACGTTACGTCACGTTACGTCACGTTACGTCACGTTACGTCACGTTACGTCCGCGCACTTTACGTCACTTCACGTCACGTTACGTCACTTTACGTCACGTCACTTTACGTTACGTCACGTCACTTTACGTCACGTCACTTTACGTCACGTCACTTTACGTCGCGTCACTTTACGTCTACGTCGTACGTCACGTGACGTCGTGCGATGCGTCACTTTACGTCACTTCGCTTCACGTTACGTTACGTCACGTTACGTCACTTCACTTTACGTCACGTCACGTCACGTCGCTACGTCCATCACTTTACGTCACGTCGCTACGTTCACGTCCGCGTCACTTTACGTCCACGTCACTTCACGTCGTCGCTACGTCACGTCACTTCGTCACTTCACGTCACTTCACGTCTGATGCGTTCACGTTACGTCGCATTCGTCACTTCACTGTGCGTCACGCCACGTTGCGTTACGTCACGTGGCGTCGCGTCGTTACTTTACGTTACGCCCGCGTTACTACGTTACGCTACGTCGCGACGCGTTGCGTTACGTCACGTCCGCGTCCGCGTTGCGTTGCGTTACGTTACGTCCGCGTCACGTGCGTTATGTCACTTCCGCGTCCGCGTCCGCGTCACGCGTCGCGTCGTCATCACGCTACTTTAAGTCACGTCACTTTACGTCACTTCACGTTACGTCACTTCACGTTACGTCACTTCCGTTACGTCACTTCACGTTACGTTACATCACGTTACGTCACTTCACGTTACGTTACTTCACGTTACGTTACTTCACGCTTCATCCGCGTTACTTCACGTCACGTTACTTCACGTCACGTTGCTACGTTACTTCCGCGTTACGTCCGCGTTACGTCACGTTACGTCACGTTACGTCACGTTACTTCACGTTACGTTAAGTTTATTTTAGTGACTTCATTTTGCTGCAGACTAAAAACTACAGTGGGTGTTACTCACCTGTCCTGTGTAGGAGATGGTGTGCCAGCAGCCCTGCTGGGACATCTCATAACAAGGTGTTTGAAACAATTCCTGTAATGAAATAAGAGAATGTCATTCTACAGTTTCATATCCCATTTCACCCCTTCTCCCTACCCCTTGTTTTCGATGGTCATTACTTGTAGTATCTTAGTTAAATATCATTTCAACGTATTATGTTTAATAACTTTAATAACTTGTTTAATAATTGTGTGACCTAATATGACATGTTTCATAGGGCTGCCTTCTGGCAGAATATTTATGGTCACTGTTTTTTCCCACATTTAGATTTCATTTAGATTATTTGGCCTTGTTTAGATTTAGTTTCTTTCTGATTAATTGGTTTGATTTCTGGTTTCTTTGTTCATTTTATTTTGTTCTTTGTTCTGTGGGCAATGTGCAATATGGTTGACGGGTACTGTGCAATCCTGGTTTAATGGCTTGAATATTGTTGAGTTATTGGCTCCGTAAACTAGAGGCCCTCTTCTGTTATTTCAGTGTATAATATCGCTTGCAGTGATAATCCAATCTTTAAGAATCCCAATACTGGTGCAATTACACCAGTATTGGGATTCTTAAAGTGTGCTGTGTTTGTTTTATGCATGATATTTTAGCTTTGTTAAATTGGGTCTGGAGCCTTTAACTTCTCTCTTGTTAATCGGTTATTTATATCAAGTATAGGCCAGTACTCCCTACATTGCACATGATCCTGTGCTGTTTGATCAGTCTTTTTAAATCCTTTGTCCAACTTGAATAAATTGTCTATTTCTGGAATCATCAGCCTCCCGTCCCGTTTATTCTGGATATATGTGGTGAAGCCGATTGACATTCAACTGTCGCACTAAACTTTTGACCACTACAGTTGTTAAAAAAAAAGGAGGGGAAGGGCTAAACTGTGAAATGGGATTGGATCTCCAGTTGAAACTACATTTAAAAATGTTTACAGTCCAACTCCAGCAGAAAACAATGTTCACACATACCTCGATGGGCTTGTAGATGCTTTTGGGGGCGTCGGAGTTCTCAAATTGTGTCTTCATGTTGTACATGACAATACATAACAAGCAGAGAACGCAAAATGTCCAACAAAACGTTAAATATAACGATAAACGGAGTCGTTCAACGCAGAGATAATCCAGACACAAGTGATGGTTGCCAGCGCAGGACGAAACCTAACTGAAGAGAGCTTTGTACTGTCATCAGAGATCAAAGTCATCAAATGTCATCAAAGTCACTGTTGAATGCTGTTTCTATGACATCACACCAAAGGTTGACATCACACCAAAGGTTGATGTTTGGTATTTAAAAATAATCGAATGTTCAGTTTGATATCAATCAATTAACGTCCATCTTCAGAATTATGTTTTATTGTGTTGTGGAGCTAATGATATTGTAACGGACTGGTAGTTATTGTCAATGTTTATTGTTATTATGTGTTCATGGCTTAGTAATAGAGTTCAGCTTAGTTATAAGGATTATTGTTTGAATAACTGAGTTTTACAGATTGTCAGTAAATATGTCAGTGTTTGGGCACGTGACACTGTTGTCAGTTCCAGCTACCAATGGCTGTGGGTTGGGTGAGATGATGTGCTTCTCATTGGCTGGGAGACAGGGGTTTGTCCTCAGGTTAGTGTAAGAGCGGGAGAATGTAGGTTGAGAGCATAGACTGTACAGTATATAATAATTATAAATTTATATATTTCGAAACAAAATAAAAATATATATTTTGTCTTGTCCATCAATATTAAAATACAAACCCAGATAAATTGAAACACTTAAATGTTGTTGGGTAGAAGTGTTCAAACCACATTGCCAAACATAAAACCCAGAAGTGTTTTACATACACCACATCTGTGAAATTATTGATTTATATATTCTATATTATTATACCAACATTACAAGTTGGCCACTGCAAAAAAACGTTGGTGCAGCATAGTGGTTGTTGATCAGAATTATATTGCTGTATTAATTGTATGTGCTGTTGAATAAATACTTTTTTGTTTCATCCAGTCATCATGATCTCTCTTTGCAAGATAACAAAATACATTGAACGTATAACAGTGGATTTTTAGCTTTGGTTCAGAAACCTCTATGTGGCTGTACTGCTGTGTGTGTGAAAGGGAAAGACTGAGACATGAGTGACGAACGACAGCAAAAAAGCAGACAACAGCTACATCTAGAGGATGTGGAAAGTCACTGCACGACTGAGCGGCTGTCAGATGGTCCAGGTCCACTGACACAGGGTTACTGCAGGTTTCAACAAGTTCAATTACAAACTTTAGCATAATGCATAATGCAAAGTAGTTTCAAATAGCATAATGAACAAAGTTTAAGACCTATGTCAAATAGATATGAAGGAATATCATAATTGAAGATAAGGTGAAGTAGTCAAGTAGAGAAATGCTTCGTATCTCATGAACTACAGGCAGAGAGAGTAGGTATCTGTAGTATTTCCCACAGCCGGGCCTGGTGTGTACATCAATCATCAGTTCCATGCTGGTCTTGTTTGTTGTTTTATTACAGCATCCTAATACCTTGTACCACTGAGAAAGAGCTAACACATGAAGACATTACAAACTATGTGTGTCGCTAAAACATTTCTCTTAAGAAACCGATTTCAAGTGCAACAGAAGCAGCATTAGATGAATGTTAAAATAATTAAGATCTACCTAAACACATTTAAGACCTGTCACATAATATTTTAACATATTTAAGGCCTTAAATTCAGACACACTCATACAAAGTGCAGAAGAGAAAACACACACACACACACACACACACACACACACAGGAAAAGAATATAGAGACCAGTAAAGAGCATAAAAGACAGACCTGGTGCACATCAATTACCCAAAGGCCTGCTTAAAAAACGAATGTCATGACTTTTTTTAAATGACTCCACAGAATCTGCAAACCCTGGTGTTGTAGGAGGTGGAGGTCTGACATTCCTCAGCTTAGGCCTCTAAAGCTCAATCCCCACAATGTCTCTGGTGTCTCTGCTCCCACCAGTATTTCAAAGCAAATTTATTAAGAACGTAAAATATTCAATTTATAGTTGGTAGGAAATGTACCACAATCAAAAAAACATTTTGTCTGTCTATGAGAGAAATTCATGGATAAAGAATTAAAAGGTATTTAATCACATATTAAAATTTACAGTATCTGTCAGTTTGAGAGTCTTTGATTTTTTTAAACGAGATAAAACCCGTCCAGAGTAATTCACTAATCTGAAGCCAAATATAAAGTCAAATGAAATCAAATCTAGGAATACAAGCCAGATTTTTTTTTTAAATCAAGTCATTATAAAGTACACAATGTGAGTCAATACTCAACAGAACATCCACATTGGGTCACTGAAATCTTAAGACACATCTTTAAGTCTTTACATTTTTTTGGGGCAGAACACACAGGCTACCACAGGAATCAATAATCAATCTAAAGTCATTGAACAGAGACCGTGTGGAATATGTAGGTTTCAGATATGATCTAAGAGTGTTCTCCGTCCTTTTTGTTTCTTTTATTTACATGGATGTGATTTTTTAAAAAGACAATAAAACATGTAATTGTAAAAACCAAAAGCATTAGGTTATTATGAAGTAGCTTTTTTTTACAGCATGCGCTCAGGGATATACTGAACTACACTGATGGGCTGATATGCACTTTTTATACAACCAGGAAGTTAAAAGTTTAAACATGGTCGCCTATCACCGCCAAACTTCTGTCACATGATCAGAGTCCAAGCCTGAACAGCTCTATGTGTCAATAATTCCTCAGTGTCATAGCGCCACCTACTGATTATTTATGAAACAGGAAGTACTTTGTAAATCCACTCTGCATTATCCAACCGGCCCCAAACTACTGACCTATGATCACAATCCTGACCTGATTAATATTAGTGCAGGGTCATAGCGCCACCTACTGATCAGTGTGAAAATGAAGTTGTTGTAACATTGTCCAATTGACACAAAATTGCTCACGCTACATCAGAGCCCCTGCTTGAACAGATCTATTAGTCTGCATGTAATAATACTGATGGCGCCACCTACTGGCAACAGGAAATAAGCTTTGTTTTACAACTATCATTCGATTTACATAAAATGGTTTCACCGTGGGATCTGCAATTGATAGCGTGGACCGTAATGAGCAATTAGCAGGCAAGGATCGACATCGTGTGACGGACGCAGGAAGTGAAGCGTTTGTCCTTGCCGCAGTGCGCAAAACGCATGTAACGTGGAGACGTGCGCTTGGTCATTGATCGCTCTCTCCACTAACCGGAGAAAATGCCTGTGCTCGGGCCCGTTAGTGCTACAACGTAGCCCTAGTGTTGCTTTTGAATCCGTCTTTCCTTTTTGTGACTTCTTGTGTCACATTGATGAAATGTTAAATATTAATTTAAAGAAAACCAGACATGCAACAATTGTAGCAGTTTTTTTTAATCGATTTATTCATCAAATTTTAACAATTAATTCATCAATCGAGATATTTTTTAAGCATAAATATAAAAGATTTTCATGATTCCAGCATCTCAGTGTAAGAACCTGCTGTTTTTTCTTGGTCAGTACAGGAAAACTATGAACATAGGATTAGTAACAGAGGATTTAAGGTGAGTTTCTGGTGCCTACGACTACGTGAAGGGCCCGGCAGCGGGCTCGGGGATGTTGGTGGCGTGCATATCGCGCGTCATGTTGGACTTCTCTTTGAGTTTGGCCTGCAGCAGCGTGTGCTGGACGACGCCGATCCTCACATCCATTTGAACAATCTCCTGCTTCAGCTTTGTCAAACTCTGCTTGATCTTCACCACTGGAGCTGTGTGACAGAAACAGAGGAAGGGAACGTGAGAACAGAATCATTATGCACGAGCGCACGTACATGATGTGACAGTTCAGGTCCTGAGTCTCACCCCCATCAGACATGCTGCTGCCTTTCTCCTCCATCTCCTGCTTCACCTTCTCCAGTTCCTCGCTGATCTGAAACACAGGCACAAAAAACAGGACGAGGTCACAGCCGGTCTGTGTCATCTGCAGGTGACAGCTCAGTGCATCATTTCCAGAAACTTGTCTGAAAAAGGACAAGATGCAGCGAGTCGTGGTTTTAAATGAATCCCTGACGACACAAACTCCTACTTCTACTGCATTTTACTCTGTTTGTTATTCAGCTGTTTTCTTTCAACCTATTCAACTCTTTATTATTCCTCTACACGTGTTATTATTGAAAGTTGTTTTAATTTACTGATGCTGGTATTCTCATGATTTTTGTTTTTCGAGCAGGAAAGAACTCAGTAGTGTAGTGACATTTTTCTGCCACACGACGGAGCCTATCGATCTGATCAGGAATCTGTATTGTTGGAAACGTGTGATGAACATGTGAGGGCAACAATACAAGGACGAGGACCTAAGACGACAGACAGGTGCAGTGGAAAGTTCACCTCCAGACAGGTGACTGATCGAGGGAAACACAAAGACACACACACACTAACTGTGAAGATGTTTCTGCTCGTGGGATATATCTGGTCACGTGACTGGATTAAAATGCTGCTGTGTGATGTGTTCACTGACCTCAGCCAGGGCTCTGGTTCGTTCTGTCACCCCTCCGCTGGCCTGCTGGTATTGCTCCTTGGCCTGGAGGTGAGAAGAAGGTAATAATAATAATAACAAATTAAAATAACAACCTTCTTCAACATACTTGTGTTTTTCATACGAGTGGTGTCCTGTTCAGATACAGGTGTACAGTGTCTGGTGTTTACCTCGCTGAGTTTGGCCTGAGCGCTGCGGTACTCCTGAATCAGATTTTCGAGCTGGTTGTTGATGTACTTTTCTCTGCTGCTCACTTTCTCCAGAGTCTTACCAATATCCTCCTGCAGTTTGTCCAGGTAGCTCTGCAGACGAGGACACAAAACTGGATGAAACCTCTTGTCATTTTTAAAGGAGACATATTAAAACAAACAAACACAGATTCATCACTTTTCTCAAACTGTCCATTTCTGTAGCTCCTCTTTTCAACCGCTGCCTAAAAACACTTGGTCGGTGAACGCACCTTGGCCTCTTTGAGCGAAGACTTGATTCCGTCTCTGTGTTGATGCATCTGGTCCACGTGGATCCTCCAGTCCTGCCGACCAACACACAGACCAGAGTCCAGTTAAAAATACAACCAAATGAAAAAGCAAGGTGGGAATGTGCTGAGAAACTACAGCCACAATTCAGTTGGTCATTGATAGTTTTATATCTACATACAAAGGCTTTTCCATTAAACAAACTACATGTTATAAACTAAGATATGCTTCATAATATTTTTTTTTTACAATGTGTAAATATTCTTGCATTATTTCATCTTAACTCAATGATCTTTTGTACATTTTGTTTTTATGGGTTTTGTTATTTTCTTTTTAGTGACTCATCTTTTGTTACTGATACACAAGAAACACAATTTCTAGTTTGAGTTAAAACAAACAAACAAAGACTGTAGATCTTCAGCAGCTCATCCACTGACAATTTTTAGATATACATGTATGTCAATTATTATTGTATTTCATTTAAACTATACTAAATTTGAGTGACTGTAACTTTCTGCAAAGGCTTTACAATAAAAGCCTATACTCAATGGAATGCTTTTATTGTGAAACACTGACAAGAATTCTTCTCTCCACTATTTAAGCTCAAGAGAAAAGGTGGAGAAGAGGTGGAGCTTAGGTGAGTTGGTACCTTGTTGTCTGTCCTGACTGTGACTTTGAGCTGAGGCAGGACTCTCTCCACCTCTAGGTTCCACTCCGCTGCATCAACCGTCGACTCCAGAATCTCGTCCGGTTTAGAGGACAGTTCCGCTTCCTGTCGGAGAACAAACAGCAGAACAGAGTTTGAAAAAACACTTTATGCTTTCAATTGCAAATGAAGGCATCACTAAAATGTGCAGCGGTCAGAATCTAAATTGTCACATTTGCAGGTGAACTCACAGTGTGAGTCGTCCGTAACTTCAGAGCCTCCAGATCCATCATGTTCTCCTCATCATCATCAGGCTCCTCCTGCAATGTTAATAAAGTTCACTCAACATGATCTGAACAAACACACAACAAATCAAACATCGAATCAACGAAAGCCTTTTTATATAATTTTTTTTTTAGTTTGGCCTCAGTGTGACACGGATCTTGTTGAACGAATCATTTCTGGATTACATCAAAATGTACAACCAGTTCATTTTTAACTGTCATCCCTTCACAGAATCCGATGAATCACAGGTTAAGTTTTAACAGCACTGAAAACATAACTTGTAGCCAACACTGAACTCTGATCAGGTTAAAAACAGATAAATAAACACGTGAACTAAAACGGTAAAAAGCATTAAAAACAGCCGATCAGCACTTGGCATGAGGAATAAAGAGACAGGTTTAGTAAAGTTGGGACACCTACGATCATCTCCTCCACTTTGCTGAGGGTGAGCTCTGCATCGTCCTCCATCACAGACTCTTCTTCTGTGGCTTCTGTCGGGTAGGTTGGTCTGAAAGAAACGAAGTCAGGAGGTCAAAAAGGTAAACAGAGCTCTCCCTCTATGTACTGTTCAGAAAGGGATCTTTTGGCAGAAAAAGAAACCTATTTACAAGCTCTGGTGATTGACTTAAAAGAGGGAACAGGGATTTACAAATCAAGGACAGAAAATTGTTGAACACACTGAAGACCAGAGGCCGCTTTTGGCCAAAATGTGGAACACCAATCAAGACGTGATGGAATACAAACATAGTTGACTTTTTCAAGGTCAGCTTAATTTACAGAGATAAGATTAGAGGAGGAAGGTCATGAGTACTTTTTGAAGGAGAATCCCTTCCTCCTCAGAGCCTCCTCCGCCAGCCGGTCCAGCACAAAGCAGACAAACTCGCCAGAACCTGATTTCAGTTTGGAGGGCGGGAAATCCACCTTCACACCCTGATGAACACAGACGAGAGAGAGAAGTCTCACAGTTTAACAGAGACTGACAATAAATGATCAATGTCACGGTCAAGAGCACACTGGAATATTCATTATTATTAATTGTTACATTTATATATTATATATTCGTTTCTATCCCAATTCATCTGTCAAATTAAAGAGCTTTTTGAGAGCCCTGCTCTATCATCGAGTGTCTGCAAATAAGACTTTTGTAACCTCTAAAACCAGTGACAGTGAAATATGAGAAAGGTTCACAGGTGCAGAATGATAGCAACTGTATGCTTGTTATTATCAAAAGGTGGGTTTTACTTTGACATTTAAAAGCCTCGATTTTAAATCAGAGTTTTGGTTCCATCTCAGGACGTGCAGACTCTCAGAGAAACAACTCAGTCGTTTCTGTGTTTTACTGGTGATAAAAAATCCACCATCACTTACGAAAGCCCTGAGCTCTGCCAGGATGTTGGACACGGTGGCGTTGGGTTCGTCGTACTCCTGAGGCTCAGTGAACGGCCTCCCTGCCTCATTGATGAGCCACGCTGCGATGATGGTGAACATGTAGAACTGCTCGCCAGGGTTGGAATCCAGATACGGACTGGAGACAAAATAATGTCTGGGGGGGGGGGACAGAGATGAGATGAAATGAAAGCAACAGCCAGGAGGATTCTCACAAGTGTTTCTCTGACGCTGCTCAGCAGACACAGGAGGACGTCTCTGAGGGGCTCAAATCTCTCATCTGGTCAAAATATATATATATAGTTACATTAAAAGTAAAAATGTGACTTCAAACTGGATAAAAAGTACATTTTGATTCTCCTGTAAGACAAACACAATGCTGACACATGCACACAGGGGATATGATGCCACTGTGCCACTGAGTGTTATCGTGAATAAAACTACAGATTTCTTCAGGTACTAAAATGACTGGAGACATTTGGGAAAATGTAAATACACAACTCAACAACTATGGTTCAAGTTAAAATTCCCATCCACTGTAACCATGGCAACGGTGAAGAATAATTAACTGTATTAAAGCTTTCTGCAAATCACACAGACACAACCTCCTCTATCGAGGTTTTGTCGATAAAATTCAAACAGGTGAATAAGACTGGAGATGACATCAAACACTCCTTCATGCCAGCAGCCATTTTGACAGGATAAAGAACATAACAAAGGTGTCACATGACCTAAGGAAGGCTCTGCTCCCTGTGTTTACTCACTAGTTTGTGTCCAAATGTCTTAATGTGTCTTAAATGGCCGACATCTGATTTGATGTTCTTCATCATCAGTGGTCAAGAGTCCAGACCTTTTGAGATCACATGTCGAAATTTACACTTTAACAACTGAATTATGTTTCTTGGTGGAGTGTAAAGATGTGATTTCCTCTCCTTCCTCTTCCTCTCAATGACAGGAGTATCAAAGTGTCAGTGTCACGATGATATGATCCTGGAAACTACTTCCACTCCTCCACAGTTTGTTGTAAAACAAAAGGTAACAGGTTTAGGACATCTGAAGAACCAGTTAACCTTACTCACACATCACATAGAAACCTGGGACCTGCTTTTCCTAACTGCCTTCTTACCTGGTCAGATTCTTCATGTTGTGTTTGGCCAGAACTTCCTCCTCATAATTCAACACCTTCAGCTTCTCCAGTAAACACTCCATCACCACGAACACCTGGTGAGCGGCTCCGGGGCCGCGCTCATCTTCCTCTCCCCGCCGGCCGTATTCCGCCATGTGTGCTCCTCTTCACCAGCCGCTTGGCAGCATCCACACTGAAGAGACACCGAGATCAGCTCAACTCTCATCCAGCTAGCTAGTTAGCCTGTGCTAGCTAGCCCCAGTTTGTTTGGCTTCCTCTTCGTTGTCAGGCAACAGGGAGCTAACGCTAGCTGGCTAACGCTAGCTCACCGAGTAGCTTACGTTAGCAGCGAGATAACTCATATTTAAAACTTTGATACAAACTCAGAGGTTTTTATTGGTCTGAGGGACAGAAACACGTCAACATGTCGGACAGTGATTCACAGTGGAAGGTAAAGAAGTGGATCCTCTACAGAGACAAGCTCGACATCACCGTCAGCTCAACAAGGGACTCCTGGTAACACCTTCAGAATAAAAGGTTTCCCGTTCAACCGTGGCGGCTTCCGGTTTGAAGTTTTCAGATTATGCACATAATCCTGGTAGCATTCTGTGGATGTTTTAAATTGAACATTTCTTCTCCATGTGACACTAAAATAAAAAGATGTGATGAGGTCAAATTAGCTGCTGTAGACCCTGGAAACCCCATGAGCCTTTTCTGCCTTTTATTGTGAATGTTAGAAGTAAAGAGGACTCATGAAGCTTTAGAACCAAAGCTGCTTCACTATTCTAGAGGAATACTTAGTTGTCTGTAACTCACTGACAACATAACATGTAAATACAGATTTTGGAGGGAAAAAATCTGGAAAAAATCTAATTTATAATCAGAAGCCTATCACTCCAGTAAAGTCCCAAGATTGTCAGTGGTGTGAGAAAACATTCATTCTAGTTTCTTACAGCTGAAGTCATCTGGTGATAAAGTTATCATTTAGTGGTTGGATGGATTTGCATAAAAGGTGTTAGTTATTAATGACTGACATGAGTCTGTCTCCCTGCCAAGTTCTAATCTGATGATCCAAGAGTTGAGTGCACGCCAGCAGTCACAGCCAAATGTCCCATGCTGCTCCAGTCGGGCTACGAGGGCTGAAATTCACACCAGTCAAAACATTTGTCAGATTTAATGACGTCTCATATCACAACATGAGTAAACACACACAAATACACTCGGATGATTTTGGTTTCTTGAGGAGTTAAGAAACTAAACTAGAAAATGTTAAGAAGCTGAACTAGAAAAAGTTATGTTGGTTGGTGGAGTTTTTAGCAGTAATGGTTCATGGTGTTATTTACCGAACCAAAGTCTGTTTACACGAACACACACACACACACGAACACACACACACGAACAACGAACACACACACACACACACACACACACGATGAAGGGTCAAGTCATGTTGAACCAAAACCTGGTTCATAAACAGAATATACCACGTGACCTTTTCAAGTTTTTGAATTTGACCTTTTATTGTGTTGCCTCAATGACATCAGTATCCTCCTGTTACTGATACAATCTGGTTTCCTTCTCCACCTAAATTCATATTTCTCTTTCCCTTATTTCATTTAAACACAGGTTACCATGGTGATTTTATAAATTACTAATGTGGGAAAAGACAAAAAAATCACATAAATTTGCAGATCAAATCCAAAACTGTGAAAAAAAGATGCACAAGAAGGCTGACTGCACCTTTTTGGTTTGCAGCACTCATAATACAAGTCAGTCTAGTAGTTTCTTGGACTTTTTAGATCCCACTTTTTTTTTTTACAAATTCCCATAAACCTTTAACATTTTTGTGATCACATTAGAAATACTGTTTCTATCCAGGTCTGCTTTAATTAGTGCTCTTATAATAAGTCTTGTTTTAAAAACTGAAGAGCCTCTGGCACAAGGTTTACTTCTCCCACTTTATTCAAAGAACAAATAATACCCAGCACCAGCTTTGTGCGTTTAAGCTGTAAAGTACACAATATTGTGTTTTACTCTGAGATGAGGACATAAAACATCCCCACTGAAGAGAGAATTGGCAAAACCATTGAGTTTCTCTTTTAAGATCGTTTGTTTTCGTTCAGGTCTGTACAGATATTAACTACATGGTGAGGCCTCATCAGAAGCTCACCACCATATACATATATACATACAGAGCTGTTTTCTTCCCACAGTGAGGGATATACACACACTGTAGCATCAACTCACAAAAAGCCTACTAAAACATTTCATGTGTGTGTGAGTGTGACTACTGAACAGGGACAGGTGTGTGTGTGTGTGTGTGTGTATACACATCAGGACTATAACAAACTTACATTTAGCTCTGTTTTCCTGCTTCCAGACAAAAACCACAATCATTTACTCAAATAACTGGAACCCAGAGATTAATGCTCCTCCTGTCCTCTTTATCACATCCACACAAAATAAAGATAAATGTGTGTAGAAACACACACACACACACAAGTTTTGGGATAACTGTGGTCGCTGGTTGTTCATGTAACACTTCCCTTTAAAAAATATTATAGATGTTTTAGTGACATGTGGCCAGTCTCGATATTCGAGGATAAATTAAACCTAATTCTGGTCTCTCATGAAATGCGGCCTCAATAAATAGAATGAGTGAGACAGCGAGAGGAGAGAAAGACAGAGAGGAGAGACAGCGAGACAGCGGGACAGACAGGTAAGTGGAGTGAGCTCTGCCTCTTCCTCTTCAGGGTAACTGGGAGTGACCTGGTGGCAGGCTGGCCAATCACAGGAGGATCGCAGGAGGTTCAGACAAATCAAATCACTTCAGCGAGAGGCCTCAGCCTGCGGCTGCAGTTTTGAATGACAGAACAGTCCGATCACAACAGCATGGTGACAGGTCTCTCCAGGAACTTGCGGAACTCTGCGAGCCACTGTGCGCCGACTGCGCCGTCCACCACCCGGTGGTCGCAGCTCAGTGTCACTGACATCATGCTGGCTACGTCGAACCTGCGAAACCCAAACACACAGCGTCAGATTAGAGTTCTTAAATGCAGTATGTCCGGTTTGTTGTAGCACTGTTGTCAAGACACTGACCCTTTCTCGTTATCAGCAGGCATCAGTCGTTTCTCTGAGCCTCCCACAGCGAGGATACAGGACTGAGGAGGGTTGATTATCGCTGAGAAGTTCTTGACGCCGAACATCCCCAAGTTAGAGATTGTGAACGTGCCTCCCTGGTGTGAAAAACACAGTCAAGAGGAACGTTTCAGTTTGCTGGTGTACACCTGGTAGATGAACAACATAACAATGACACAATCAAAACCCCTGAAACCCTACATACACCCTCTTGTGCTGTACCTGGAACTCGTGTGGCTGCAGTTTGCCTTCTCTCGCTTTGGCAGCAAGGGCAGAAACATCAGAGCAGATGGAGGCCAGTCCTTTGGTGTGGGCATTAAACACGATGGGTGTGATCAGACCATTGGCTGTGCTCACTGCTACACTTACGTCCACCACATGGTTCCTGGGGAAAATAAAATAAACCGGTATAAGTTGTGGAATAAGTTTGGTCAATGTGACTTTACCTCTTAACAGAGAGAAGTTGAAAAATGTATTTAGAGTGCCCCCTAGTGGTATAATAGTGCAGCTAGACTTATGGGGACCGATATCTAATACCCTTCTTCAAATGACTGGGTGCTGCCACGAATATCTGAAGATTTCACATGATAAGTTGATCTACAAACCTAGAGAACATGTTTCCTGTTTACTGGAGCCAAACAACATGTACCCTTGTTAAGATATGATTGTTTATATAAATGTACTTACTGGCGAATGACTGTGTCCATCCAGGAGGAGTTACACTCAGGAACCTTGAGGCAGGCCAGAGCGCTGGCTTTGATGATGAAGTCATTCACACTAAGTTTGATATTCTGGGCCTGTACTTCCTGCACAGACATAGAGGAAATAATTAGTAAAAAAAAATGTTCAGGAAAAGAAAAGTTTCCTAGTATATTATACTGTAGTATAAACTCACAACATTGAGCTCTTTCCGGAGCTCGATCACTTGGTCCATGTTGACGTCTACAGACAGATAATAGTGTGGGATGGTTTGCTTGGACTGCATCAACCTCTGAGCAATGACCTGCCGGACAGACAAATATATGAACTTCAGCTTTGACCCCAAATTTATTGTAGAGAGAGATGAGGAGGGTTACTTCAGCGCCTGGCTTCGGGGGAAAAACATGGAAGCACAGTTCAGAGATAACGAGTAATGCTGTAGAAACCCTCCACATTCATTACGCTTGACTGCTGTCAGAGGAGTTTGAGCAGGACAGGAAGCTATGACGCGTGTTTGCTCTTACCTTTCGGATGTTGCTGATGGGGACGTCTGTGAAGGTTCCAGCTGGGGAAATAGGAGCAGCAGCAGGAGCAGCAGCAGGAGCAGGAGCAGCAGCGGCTGGACTAGGAGCAGCAGCTTCAACCTGCAAACGGAAATGATTCAATTTGCATCGAAACGCATCACAACAAAACAAAGAGTGCAACACAGAGGTTGTGAGACCCTAATGATGTATTTCAGGAGTGTGAAGGATTTAAAGATCAAAACCTTTTAACACTATTTCACACGATTCAAGGTTTTTACATTTGATCCACTATTAAAAGAAATTCGATAGTAGAACAGAAGAGAAAACAGTGAAAAACTTTTAAAGCATTTTAGACACTATAGTGAAAGAGAACATTTAACATTTTATGTTTTGAGAAAATCACTAGGTATGTACATTTTCTTTCTTCCATAAGATTTAATAGAATAAATTGAACCAAGTAGGATCTTCACTTACAGGTGCAGGCTTTGGTGGAACAAAACTCTCAATGTCTTTCCTGGTGACACGTCCATCAGGACCAGAACCTGAACGGAAAACACCTCAATGTAAGAAACATATTTACAGTACATTATATTGACACTGCTTTTTTAAAATAACTTTGTATTTAGTATTTAACCAAACACATCTTTGTCATCTGCATCTCGTCACCTACCGCCGACCTGTGCCAGGTCAATTCCTTTCTCAGAGGCAAGTTTCCTGGCGAGCGGGCTGGCGAACACACGCCCCTTCCTGGAGGCTGCTGGGGCAGCGACTGCAGGAGTGGGTGCTGCAGTTGCTGGAGCTGCCGCCTACAAAATAAAACGAAATGCTCAAAAATCAGGTAGTAATCTTAAAACTGAATAGAGACCATATTCACAAAGTTTCTGGTGAGTACTCAGGTACAAAGATCACTTATGAAAGTAAAAGCTTTTTGTTTCTCACGGGCGCTGGAGCTGGGGGGGGTGCGGAAACCTCTGCCACTCCAGTTTCTACGTAATCCTTGAAGGCAGCGATGTCGCTTTCTTTCTCTACAATGATGCAGAGCGGCATTCCCAGGGGGACGTCCCGAGTTCCCTCTTTCACCATTATTTTGGCCAAATATCCCTCCTCCTGCACCTCAAAGCCTGAACACAGACACGTGAGAAGAACCATGTTGAGCTTAAGCTGTAATGATTCAATTCAGGATAGATTAAATTTTCAGTTTAGTCACAGGCAGGTGACACTAAAATGACCCATGGCACGTTAAAATAAAAACAAGAATTTACTAAAAAGGGGTAACACTCTGTAGAGCACAGAGCAAGTATTTCAGGACTGTGATGATTGAGTTTACCGATGGTCGCCTTGTCAGTCTCGATCTCAGCCAGCAGATCTCCTTCACTCAGTTTCTCTCCGACCTTCTTCTCCCAGCGCTGCACTGTTCCCATCGTCATGGTGGGAGAGAGGGCGGGGAGTGTGATCTGTAACACACACGTCAGACACACACATTTAATCAAGGAAGATAGACATCATCGCAGTAGCTTCCGGACTGACCACTTTGTACAGGAAACTAGTTACACACACTTGTGGTTGGAGGATATCTAAGATCTTGAGAACTCAAGGTGTCTAAATCCTGATACTGTGATATTCCTGATTCGGGGACTTGAGCAGCATCTGAGAAACTAAAGCTATTAAATCAAATTACCGCCCAGATATAATAATGACCTAATTTTTTTTTTTACTGTCTGCAATAATAACTAAGTGGACATCTGCATGTATGATGATACTTGTGCTCTCAGGTAGAAGTGGTAAATACAGCAGAAAACTGATAAACGATGATCCTGTTTCTACAGAACGAGCTAACGATCCGAGTGAACAACCCTGATAATACTTCAGCTACACTATGGCTGTAAACAGACCTTCATGTGTGTGGGATACGAGCTGCCGGGGGCTGCAGGAGGAGCAGCAGCAGCAGGAGGAGGGGGAGGAGGAGCAGAGGCAGCTGGGGAAGGAGCGGCACCGGCTGCTTTAAGTGAGTCCAACGTTACGTCCTTAAAGGCTGCGATGAGGTCAGGGCTGCGGGGGAAATACACACAAATTTACCCAAAACACAATCCCATCTAGACTAGAGAAGCAGAAAAGGTTTGACAAATTGTATTTGAAGTCGTCCTCTGACAGAAACTTACTTCTCAACCGTGATGCAGATTACTGAACCAACAACAACATCTCTGGTCCCCTCAGCAACCAGGATCTTTGCCAGATAGCACTCCTCCAGCATCTCAAAGCCCACAGTGGCCTTGTCAGTCTCAACCTGCACAGATATTAACATTACAACATTTTTAAGTGATTAATTCTTAAAATAATAATCTGGTAACACACACAAACATGTGGCTTCTCCTTACCTCAGCTATGAGTTCGCCCTCGCTGATTTTTTCTCCCTCCTTCTTCTCCCAGCGAGCGATCGTTCCCGTCTGCATGGTGGGCGACAGCGCAGGAAGCTCCACCTGTGGAACAAGACACATTTGAAGAGTTGAAGAATGAAGGAGACATGAGGAAAGTGCCATATTTAAACTGATAAATCAAAGCCATTTGGCCTTTAGGGCAGAGCAAACACGACCGATCATCAGGTGTAGTATCTGCAGTTGCTAAGTCATCATCACCTCATTCCCTTGCTCAATAAGTGACCCACGCACAGCTGTATTACACACGTCTGTGATGTTTGAAGGTCGCTTTCAAGGTTATGTAACATGTAGCAGACATACACAGTGCTAGCAGTGGAGGGACAGCCGTGGACAAAGAGTGAATCTCAAACAGATCTACATCCGACCGGAGGAGGGGGAGAGATAACAGCTGTGACAGTGAACCCTCTAGTGTCCCCGAAGTTAAAAGAGGGTGCTTGCTGAATGCAACAGCTTTTACATCTTTTTGTGGAATGCTTTTGAATTTAGAAAACAAGAAATAAATGCGTGCTTTCTATATATAAAAAGGTGTTATTGCGCGTCAGCTCCTCCGTTTTTTAACAGGTTTACATCAAATTCCGAATTTTAATATGTATGCTGCCACATTTATGCAAGTGAGTACAATTTAACTTGAGTATAACCATATTTATACTTATAGTATGCAGTATAGACATGAGACACAGCATCATATATCTCATTTACAACAGTGGAAAATGACTTCATATATTTACTATAGTATTTCCATTTTATGCTATATTTCCTCTCCACTGCATTTCAGAGGGAAATGTTGTACAATACTTCCTACTTCACTACAATTATTGTACAGCTTTATTTACTAGTTGGGTTCAAGATGAAGATTTGACACTGAATGAATGACAAAATAATAAAACATGCTTTTAAAATAGAACATATTCTTTAAGATGAACGCAGAGGTTTCCATCCTTTTTAGCTCCCGATGTCTATGAGCCCTATGAGACAAATTGTAATTTGTGAATATGGGCTTTACACATAAAACTTGATTGATTCCAAACATCAGACCTTTCAGGTGTCTGTGTTGAGTTGATGATGAAAATGATTTTTCCCTCACATGGTTTAATTTTCAATATCTCACCAAAGCTTTAAGTTTAAAGAAAAAGTCCAAACACTAAAAACTGATTAATTAGTTTACTCTTCTTTCCCGTCCCTGTACATATAAACTGTTTATAGATAAAAGTAGCTCCAGCAGCTAAAACAGCAACAAGCTGCTCACACACTGATGCTCCAGTATTTATGATCTAATTATGTCACGTGTAATGAGATCTATCTAAACCCGTTCTTTCATTAGATTTAACAAATAATACTTTTTCTGTGTTTATGCAGGACTTTTCCATTTCCGCATTGATTCTTATACTTTAGTGAAGGATCATAATATTTCCTCACTCATTGAGATGACGTTTAAGAAAGTATAACTATGAAATATGCCTGATTTACATTCCTGGGACCCCCCCCCCACACTCATTTGGATACAGGAGCTGAGTCTCCTGGCACATCTCCATTACCCAGAGGTCACTGGATCCAGTGGTTTGAACAACTGAACGCCTTTAATTCACAGAAATGTGATTTCACTGTCACTTTAGCTCAAACGTTAAGAGTCTGACACCTGATGACACCAACTTAAATCTGTGACTTCCGGCTGAGAAAATCACTGACAGTTTAAAACCTCTGTCAACACCTTGACTTGATCCTGGTTCTAACGTTTAGAAGCAGAGACACCAGCTGCTCTGCTCGCACCGGGGCTACCTCATGCTAGCTGGGGGAGGTCATGCTAGCTGTAACCGCCGGTGCTGTAGTGGCAGCAGGAGCCCGGTGAGGGGACGTTACCTTCTGGTGGGGCGGGAGGCAGTAGAACCTCTTGGCCTGACAGGAGCCTGACAGCGGGGGACACCGCAGCAGCGTCGCTCTGTGGCCGAGGCCGGAGCTCAGGGAGGCGGCCCGGTACGCTGCTCCACGGTGGAGCCGCCGCAGACCTCCGGTTCCGTGCACGGAGCGGGAGCCGAGCGCAGCAGGCCCGGTCGGGAGGGCACGGGGACATGGCAGCCCGGAGGACGGCCTGAGCCGCAGGATGAGACGGAGCATTGTGCAGCGGGTGGAACACTTGATAGAGCCGATGACCTGTGTGTTATCCTCACATCAGAGAGAAGCTGGAAGCCGGAGTCTCTGAGGAGGTGCTGATCCTTCTCCTCACTTTCTAATGACCTCCTCCTGTCCAAAACACTGCGCTTTACGGCACTGCTCCCTCTGCTGCCGGCTGTCGCACCGAGCTGTCGTAAACTGTGGTTTTTCAAACGTATTCACCAAATAACCGCCGCCCTGAATAAAACTGAACAAATCAAAGGTAGTGAAATAAAAACAGGTGATTATACAAAGACCTTTTTTTTAAACAATGAAAGTCAACAGGGGAAAGGTAATATTTTATAGCAATTATCTTAGTGACCACACGATGGCAGTACAACATGAGTTGTCCTCAAACACATGTAAAAAAACATCAACTCAACACATTTCAATCTGTGCAGCAGCTCCTTCTAAAAGATGCATATTACCTTTGAAATACATTTTAAATAAATCTTAATATAAAATATAAATATATAAAATACAAGGTTCACATGACCACATGATGTAATAAGAATCAATGATTTTAAAACAGGTAGCAGTCTAACAGAAGAACCATGTTAATGAGATTTAAAATAGATATAGATAAATAGATAAAAAATAATATTACTTCAACCGTTAATTAAGCAGATCACTGTTTATTGAGCATGGAGCTGATTAATCATGTTTGATACAACTGAGGACGTAGATCAGCATATAGTATTAATGTAGGGCTGCTCCAAATTATTATACCTATTATTAGGGATTATTTATGTCACTTAATGGTTTGAACAATAAAACATCAGAAAATATTGAAAAACATCCGTCACAACATCCTTGAGTCCTACGTTACCTCCTCTAATGCCTTATTTTGTCCAACTAACTAACCAACTAGTTAAAATCCCCCCAAAAATACATTCACAGTAATGTGAGACTAAGTAAAGCAACAAATTCTCCCATTTTAAGCCCTGAATCAGTGACGGATTTCTGCATTAAAAATTATTTAAACAATTATTTGTTTTAGGAAGTTGTAAAAGTAGTTGCAGATGAATTTTCAGTCGATGGACCAATTGATTGTTCGAGGAACCACTGAAGCTCTAAACATAAACTGCTGTAAATCTGTTAACCACTTTTGAAACTCAGCTGGTATTTAAAAATACAGTTCAGCATGAGTTTGTAATGACTGAGATTCTGGCACATCAGTGACATTTAAGACATTAGCACCCATCCATATCAAACGTAGAAATACTTTCCTAACATGGTTGAGTTTTTCGCCCGTGGTGAGTGGGTTCAGAGAAAGGTCTTCAAACCACCGTAAAAACTGGACCAAGGACATGTCATCTTTAAAAAAAACTCATGTTTTATTACAAAATATGTCTTTCTAACATTGAAACAAGTATTTTAAACAGACAGTAATCCATATTCTGTAAAGTAAACAAACAAATGCTAAATAACCATCTCATCAGCAAATTGTACATTTTACAGTACAGGCAGTTATGGCATTCGAATGGGTTAAGTTTGAAAGAAGACAGGTGCATATTTCAGCTGGCTTGTGAGTGAAGGCAAACAAATTGCTCCCCAACGGGAAGAAAGAGACAGATCGAAAGAAAATGCGAGTTAAACAGTCCACACACACCTACACACACACTCCCACACACACCATAAATACTTGGAAGGTCCATGTTTCTGGACCAAAGTCCCCTTTAAACCAAACATCCACTGCATCTTTGTAACAAGAGCATTCATATCGCAAGAATCTCTCTCATATTCTTAAAATATATAAGGAAACAGTGAAAAAATTTTTACACAAATGTACAAAACAAGTAAAAAACAAGTAACAGTGCAGTTCATCTGCCTTTCCAATAAACGTCAACATTCCAGCATCATTTCTATTCACTGACAGCAGTTCAGTAGGAGCCTGTTCTGTTCATAAGTCTGCTGCTGTCCCACAGAAATATATTCAAGTTTTTTTTAACATGACCATCATCCTATTTTTTAACCACTTTGTGTAATTAATTAATAATAAACGTAATACTCAGTAATGTAGCTGCTGGTATGTGGTCAATGTGTTTTCAGCTGTTGTATCTATTGAAGCATTGTGGAGCACAAGAACAAAATGAATTGTTCACACAGTTTGTCCTTTTTCTCTCCTTGTCACATTTGTGTTACAATAGTAAGTTGTTTTCTTTCTAACTCAGTATTTCTCTATTTCTTACTAGGCTAAATAATTTCACATTCACAATGAAGACTGAAGTGTAACTGGGCTAAAGAACATTCAATAATACATATCTGATGTTTCTTTAACGACAACCTTGCTTCACAATGAATCAAAATGTGACACTGAACACTGAAACACTTTGAAAGGTGAAACAACAACACTACTGTGGTTTTAGAAAGTTTGTTCTGCATGATGTTTCTTCTTTGAGTCCAGTCTTGATGTTGCAGATGCAGCCTGGCAATAAGATGGAAATAGCTTTCCTTTGTTAGGCACTGAGTTTTACGATATTGTAGAGATCTCCCACATTCTCTAGAGCAGGTCGGGCTCAGAATGGTTAACCTAAATCTCATACTGACAAGTCTTACAGTATTTCGCTAAAAGGTCAAATCTAAATAAACAACATTGTCCACTTGTGCCTCTTTTCTGAAGTGTTGCTGATGTGCCTCTGGGATCACAGTAACCAGGTGCAAAGACAGAGTCAATTCCCCTCAGCTCGAACCTACAATGGCCTGAGACAGAAAAGATGATGCGTTGTTTAAAACTGAGAATCAGGAAAATAAAGAGAATGACACTTATTTGATAAAGTTGTTGTTACCTGTCGTCACCACGGTCCTCTTCTACCCACGCCACGATTTTACCTTCCCAACCTGGAACGACTGCTGCATCCAGGAACACCTGCACACAGAAACAAGATGTTAAGGTACAACCACTCTGCTCTATTAAATATATTTACATTCCATATGTGTATTCGACTGTATTTTTGCACAGGACAATGACTGTGAATCATTTTGAGTGTAGCACAAAACAGGTAGAGTTTCTGTCAGATTAAATTTAAGACCTGTTTAAGAATTTATAGCCTTTCACACCTATGAAATGTAAATACATTAATATCCCAATTTTGTCAGTACTGCCGGGCTAATAACAGCATATAATAACTCCACAAAAAGCAATTAAAGAGTAATTCCTGCATGCACAATCTATTGCCTTATCAGTCTCACTTGTAGTTATTGGAGCTATAATGTTTCCCAACAGCCTGCATTAATATACATGAAACGTTATAACTAATGTTTTGTGAACAGCAAGAAAAGATATATCCAAGACATTTGTAAATGAGACATAAGCCTTTTAAATACCTTGTAAACCCTATTAGAAGGAACTGAACTCAGTGCTGTTCATGACTATTTAACACCTGCAGATTTTCTGACTAAAACTCAGACAATTAAGTGTTTAAAGTATATATAACTATTGCCCCTGAAACAAAACATAATTTTAATTTGGACTAGTGTGTTTCCTATTACTGTCCTATTATATTTGTATTGTCTTTTCTTACCTCCTCCTTCACTGTGCCAAACTCTGGGTCCAGGGCCTTGAAGTGATACCTGTAGTTTCCCTCTTGATCCACAGCTGCTTTAACGTCCTTCAGAGTTACTTCACCCAACCTGTACGATGATTACAAAGTTGATGACTCATCTTGACATCTCGTGACATTTTATATTTTTTTGTGTTTCACCAAATACCTTAAAAATATCTATTAGAATTATCCCGTTTTTAAGGCAAATTTAGCTTAAAAAACTGCAACTTTTTGAATATTTAAGAAAAAAAACACCCCAACAAACACACACCAACCTTTTCTGAATATTGATCATGGAAGGCGTTGGGGATTTTCCAGTGAAATAAAGGATTTTAGTCGAGGAAGAGGAGCCACTGTGGGACTGACCAACCTCTGTAATAAACATTAGAAACATTTGTAAAAGCATAAATATTCCCTGTGTGCATGCGTGAGGAGTAGGTGGGTGGGTGGTGGAACGACTTACTTGTGCCGGACCAGGGGTCAGAGTCTGTGTGTTGACCTTTGCGCCTTGGAGACTTCCCTCTTCCCTGCAGTATTTGGACAAAATCATCTCATGGTCTTACATCTATGCATTTTGTCATAGGTAACCCTAACTAAGAAGATTTTTAAATAAATATTGCAGGACACTCTTTCATTGGTGCTCACTCTCTGATCAAATCTGGGTATTAGCTCATTGTTCAAAAAGTCAGTAGTTATCAAATCAGTCTCTGTGATGGCCTCAACCATGACGGCGCAGTACTGACAGTTGGACAGAAGCAGACTCAGGTGTGTTTATGCTTGTAAAACATTTGTACCCTGTGTGTGTGGACCACATGCAGTCTGTCGATGAGTGACACTATGCCCTGCTCCAGGGTGTCCAGTGTATGGTGCTGCGGGTCGTGGTCCCTGAAGTTGTTCCTCAAACTCCGGAGTGAGTCTCTGAGCAGCTGAACCTCATCTGCCTGCTGTCAGAGCACAAACAAAACAACCCTGTTAAACACATGTTGTTAGTGCTTCATGTGGTCAACTTATACTGTGTAGCCTTAATGTTGTAAGACAATATAATGCATTGTGGCTGTGTTATGCTATTTTAACACCTGAACATGTAGAAATGTAAACATATACGCAGAACAGTGACATCCACAGAAACAATACTTACACCTGACACAGAGGGAGCTGGATTTCCAGAGTAAGAACATCCATTGTTCTCTGTGCCGGAGGGAATCTTAAACAAGCAACAAGAAAAAAGTATCAGCTATGTAATGTATATCTGAATGTATGGCCGTGTGGTGCAGGCTGAAAACAAAACCTTGACTTAAAAAAAAAAGTAAAGACCGAGCACTTCTGTACCTGTTGCAGATCTCTTCCCATTAGCTCCTGCAGCAAGTTGTTTTTATGCTCCAACTCTCTTTGCAACTCATTCTGTCAAAGAGACACGGTGAAATTTTAAAGAAATAGATTTACAGTTATAATCTCCTGTATCTCCTATTTAAGCATACATTTACTGATAATTTTTTATAATTAATTGATATTAAAACATTTTAAATCAATGATTAATGTTTGGTCTGATATTTTGACACCCTGCATTAAAGTGGACAGAACATTTTGTGCCCACTCTAACTAAAATCCTGAGACTGACAGACCTGTTGTTTCTGGCTTTCTTCGAGCATGTGTTTGAGTTGCTGCAGTAGTCTGTCCTTCTGTCCAATCTCTTTCTGCACCAAAGAGAACAGGAAAATATCATTATTGAGTGAAGTTACATTAAACACATGCTGTGTAACATAATGCATATGATTAGACTAAGTTACAACAGCCCACTAACAGAGAGGGATTGAAGTTCCTCACCTTGCATTCGCCCCACAGTCTGTTATTTTCCTCCATCTTCCACTGTAGCTCTGCCTACAACACATTTCAATACAAGAGGAGAATTTACAAAACATCCAATTTGTAACACAGTTTCACTTTTAAAAAACCCGATATTATATATTTTATACATTCTGGTTGTTGAGCTCATCCTTTGTCATGCTGGCTCGCAGAAGCTCCTGCTTCATCTGCAGGATTGACGCCTCCTGAGTGCACAGCCTCTGCTGCTGGGCGCCCTGAACATTAACAAACCAACAGAAAGTCAGTAACCAGCCAGAAAGGTTTCTACCAAGCAGTTATAATTGTATTCTTTGTCTTACTTTGACTCCCTGGAGGTTTCTCATCTCTTGCTTACAGTACAGCAGTTCCCTCTGAAGCAAACAGCAAACAACACAGTCTGAATTAAATATTAATCACAGTGTAGATTGCAGAAGTTTATTCTCCCAGTAATAAGAGACTTTTACTAATAACAAAAGAGATAATGTTTTTTTATGAAGTTTGAAAAGAGATAAATGATAAGTGTATTTTTTTACCTTTAACTCCTGTGCTTCCTCCATACTCTGATCCAAGCGACTTCGAATGACTACCTGGAAAGAGAGCGGAATAAGAGGATACGTGTAAAAACCACAATGGCCTGAGAAAGAAGAGAAACTGATACCCGTGTCACCTCCTGACACACACACGCGCACACACACACACACACACACACACACAGTATAGAAAAAGAAATGTGATCTGATCTGAACACAAAGAGCTTGTGTAACCAAGCAGAGAAGAGAGTGACACAGTAAAGAGAGAGAGCCGGCATGCACAAAAAGTAAAATCAAGACTAAATGTAGGGGTTAAAACAGAAAAATGAAAGGAGAGAATTTCTGTACCAGCTGCTGTTCAGAGTTGCACTGGTCCAAAGTCAAAGACACGTCCTTCTCATCCTCAGACAGAGAACCATGAAGCAGTAGAGCCTGAATAACACAAACATGTGAGACCAGGTTTTACTTTTGAAGTGAAGTTGCCGTGTTCAGAAAAGCTCTGACCAGTTGAGGCAGCAGCTGATAGGTTGTTTGATGCATGTAGACTGGGCGTGTGCATGATGAACTGTCTGTCACAAATGGAACACTGGTCTCTACTGGGTTGTTTCACCCATGTAGTTTTCAGTTTTTGTATAACCTTGATGCCACATTAGCACCATTCAGACTTCTGAGATCCCAATTCTCTTATGTTGGGGGAAAATATAGAAAGCACACCCTGGAATCTATCTTTAACATGGAGGTCAACTAAAAGCTCCTCTGCATGAAAACAAAGAAAACACTCTGTATTTATACATAAAACGTTTCCAGAATTAAATTAGAACCACAGTTATCATTTACCTGCAGGGCCGACACCATTTTTCTTGTCTCCTGTACGTCATTCTCCAAAGTTTCATTGAGAGAATCTTCCCACGCCGTCTCCACTACAGCATGAGATGACTCCGCTGAATGCACACAGATGTACACACATAACCCATTATTACACATGTCCCACTATGTGTTTTGGGGTTTGCTAATGAAATGCTGTGTTGGCTTGTGGTGCGAGACAGAACTCACCGCTGCTCTGCTGTTGTTGGTGGTCATCTTCCGATCTGTCTGGGTGGCTGCTGGGTGGAGCTTTTGGACACGACACTGGACTGACGGAGCTAAGGCTCGAGAAGAACAAGACACTGATTTATTCCAGAGAGGCACAGGGGTGTATGCATGTGTGAGCAAAGCCTTCTATAACATAGAGGCCTTGCTGGCATGTGATCAAACAGTAACCACCGTAAGGGATGCCATGAGAAAGAAAGCCCAACGATCAGTTGGCCAATAAACTCGGCCGATATGAGCCTTTCACAGACATATCAGTGACAGTGTTTATGTTTCTGGATATATACCAACATGAAAAGTTTTATTTTACTGAATAAACAATGCAGAAAATATTTTACATTAAAAACATCTCAACTCAAGTTTTACATATTTGATTGTATTTGTTTTCTTTTATTTATAATTATTTATAATAAAGTGTATGCTTAAACTTTTAAATCATCAAGCCTTAATTGCATTTCTTTGTCATAAAGGTTTGAAAACATCATCTTAAGAATCATTGCCAATACATATTAGCCAATGTATCGGTACTCAGAATGTTTCACTCCATTATATTATAATGGCATCAACCCACAATAATTCATATTGATCGCACTCTTGTGAGAAGTAAAGCAAACGTGCCTGCAGTGAGGTCGTGTGACAGGAATTTTTGATACATTCTGGGTCATTTCACAAAAATCTGAAATCTAAGAGCAGAAATCTAAGCGCACGGAAGCAGCCAAAGTGTGAGGAGGTGAACTCAAACTGAAGCACTGGAAATTTGAACTGCACAGAGTAAGGAAATCTGAATGTGAAATAAATAACTAATGTTTTTTTTCAAAAAAGACAATGCTCTTGAATAAAAGTAGGAAAGAAACTTATTTGTGGAAACTCTGACTCAAGTTTGGACAGATGGGCTGTCAGAAAAAAAGGGAAAAGAGACGGGACACACAAATGCAACCTATCATCACGACCCACTTTCTGAAACTAGTCATGAAAAGCCCAAATCGTTGCATGCCTTTTTTAAACCAAAGCACTTACATGCTGCACAGTGAACACAGTCACTGCACTAGCATCTTTCACAATGTAGCACTGTAGAATTGTTATGTGCATAGTGAACAGAGCATTAACTCACACACTTACACAGCGATCCACACACTAGCACACACTCACACTGCCACACAGCATCTGATCTTACCATTTAATCTGCGTCCCCCCCATCACAAGCTTAAGTGCATAATATTTCCACGGTTTCTAACTTTCACCCCCGCATGAGGGTCTCTGGCCTCAGCACCTCGGCAAGCTCGGGACAGTTTATGATTTTCCTCTTTCTGACACTCCCCCATCCCTTGCCCTCCAGCTAACCTACATATTAACACGGCGACCGACTCAGCAGACACTGCTTAGCATCTCTCACTTTATTAAGCTACATGTGGGATTGAAGCATCAGGTTGTTCTGTCTAATATGTCTCTCCAGAGAAAACCACATCATTCTTCTACAAATAATTAATGCATGCACTTCTCTCTGTTACTATAAACACACAAACACACACACGTATAACTGTGGTGAACGAACACCACAAAACCTAACTATAAACGGGACATGTGATTAGAGAAGATAAAGACTGATTGTGTTGTTTTCTATCATCCACGTAATCAGTCTACACACACACACACACAGAAGCCAAAGTCATATGCTCACAAACACACAGAATGTAGTCTACTGTTTGCACAGTGTGGCAAAGAAAGTGTTAAAGATGGCAGATAACAGAAAGAAAAAAAAAGAACTGTCGGCAAAGACCTGAACTGAATCAACTGTAACAGTATAAATAGCAACAAAATGAAGTTTGTTTTCTGCCAAACAGAAAGTTGCAGAATTTGATGTAAAAATACACATTTGTTAACAAAAAGCAGCATTTATGACATAATTGTAGCATTTGTCCTCAGGCCGCTAAACAGTGCAGTAAACTCCTTGATGTATTTAGGCCAGATTGTGGTTGGTTTTATACTTTTGTTTTACTATTGTCACAGCGCTGCATTTCTTAAAATGATGCAACCTCTTGGCATGATCCAGCCCATATGATGTCTGAGAATATAGAACTCTATATAAGGATGGAGGACATGACGTCTCCCCCAAAAGTAAAGCCGATGCGTCTCAATCACCTCATGTACACGCTGATGTTTGGTTATAAATTAGTTTTTTGATGCTATAAAAATGGGGTGAAACGTCATGATTGACAGCTGAGACTAACTTGCAAATTGTTGATATTGCAGCAACCTTGTTATAAGTTTACATGTTGCATTTAAGAGCACCACAAGGCTAGATATCTACTTTTATTCTGAAGGTATGATGCTTGCCGGAATCAAATCTGCCTTTTACATGACAGAGAGGTACAAAAAACAAATCATGTATGTGCAGTCTGTATGTATGTTTGCATGCTGTTTAATCTCACTATCCAGGCAATGTGCAGGAATTGCAGTTGCAATAGACCAATAAATTCCAACTTCTAAATTCAACGAGTCATGGGTTGACTTGTTCATCACTATGAGAGACTTGAGTTGATGTAAAAGCAGATTACCTGCTGGGCTGAGGATTGTCCTGCTCTCTTTCATACTGCTGGACCAGCGAACGGACACACACAATCTTTTCCTTGTCCAACCCCCAGTCACTGAGAGAGGGCAGACAAAGCAGATGTTACTTATTTATTTTCTACAGCTTCTACAACTCTGACAAATACACAGGGACAGGTCATATTTCAAAAGGATGCAAGTCCTTTGCTGTTCTCTGTTTGTCCACTAGAGGCCAGCAAAGACCACACATTTATGTAAAGAATTGCTGCAGAACATTTGAATATAACGGAAATGGGTTTGTGGTAGACAACGCTGTGTATAGCTGTTTAAGGTTGTAGCAACCAGTTGTACCTGTGGATACGTAGGACTCGTGCAGGCTGTGAGGCATCAAAATGTGCGGTCGCCAGTGCAGCAGCGGCCCCTTGTGCTAATGCAACAGGGGAGAGAGGGTTGTGGCTGGCATGGCCTCTTGTCAAGGTCCGTCCACTTCCAGCAGCAGCCCTGTGGTTGGCTGACGGTTTGAAGTGAGCAGCCAGCGCCAGAATTATCCTCATTACAGATTTCAGGTTACCATCAACAATGTCTGCAGACAGAAAAGGAGCATACGAAAACCTTAGAGCAACCCTTCTCAAAATGTAAGGAGAAGGAGCGTGAAACTGAGGTGTGTGATTTACCTCTTGCGGATATGTGTGGCATGCGTATGTGTCGGGAGGAAATGAACTGCAAGACCTGCTCCACATTCTTCCTGCTTTCGTCTTTGCTTTGAGGAGACACGAATACTCCCTCCAGCACTTCTCCAGCTGCCAGTTTAATGGATTAAAAATGATTATACAGCAATTAGTTAGGTATTTTTACAGTACCACATGGGCAATGCCACAACTGAAGTGTAAAAAGGTCATTTTTCACTTTTCAATTTTGAAGGAAATACAAACTGGTAACAAATAAAGATGTTCTGAGAATGCAAATATACAAATACATTTATTAATATTGAAAGAAATATGTCTAACACTAATTTTTCCTTACTCTGTTACTAAGTCCGACCAACTTAACTTTAGGACGAACACATGTTTTAAGGTTAGGTTAAGGTTTAGTTAAACCTGACCTTAGGCAAGCAGTGATTATGGTGCAGATTAGAGTAAGTCTCTGGAAAATCAATGAAAGTCAAGGTAATGTCCTCTGAAATCATGGAGACACAACTGTGCAAGTGTATGTGTGTGCATGTTCCAGGTATTACTCATGCTGTGGGGACATAAATCTGTTTACAGCCACATTATGGGGGCTTGTCTTCTTCATGGGGACAAAAATCAAGTCCCCATAACTTAAATGCTTACATTTTAAGGTAAAGACATGTTTTGTGTTTTCGTGTGCGTGTGTTTATTTACCAACTATCTCTATGAGTTGTGTGAGCACCACCCCATCGTGCAGGTCGTGCCTGAGGTTAGTGATAGGCTTCAGGCCCGGTTTCCTCTTCAGCTGACAGTTCACCCAGGAAATATACGCTGCCAGCTGCTGCTGCAAATTCACCAAATCAGACAGGCACAAATCAAGCAAACCACACACACACACACACACACACACACACACACACACACACACACACACACACACACACAGCTTAGAGCAGGGGCCCACATCCAGGCTGAAAGACCATGGCATGACAAACGAGTCCCTTTGTTTATTATGTTGGGACAGAGGAGGGGGAGCAGGGTCAGCCCATTGTTCCGCTGCTCATCACTTTAATTAAAGCAGCTCTAACATCTCATGTCATGTTCAGTACGTGCACGGATTTCACCCCGTGCACCCACCTTCACCTCCCAGTCACGTGACGGCCCGTCGTCCGGGATACGTTACACAGAACGCACCCCGTTCTCCACAACAGAACAAGTCACTTAACGCTGAACTCAAGGTGATGCCGACCTCATTACAGGTTTAAAAAACTCACACTACAACCAGTCGGTGGTCACATTCCAACATGAACGTCGTTGTAGTTCGCTCATGAAAACAGTACAGTCGGGATTCATGCGAGTTTCCCCTGGTCCAAAATGCACATTAACGTGTGCTAGCGGAAGAAAACACCACCAACGTATGTGGAGAAAGTGACTTATTACTGCATGAATGCATGGTACGGAGTTGTTTGCCAGTGTAACCGGTAGTTTGTTGGCAGGTTTGACAGGCTGGGTGGTTTCTAGCTAACCTGACGTAGTGGACGGTGACATTAGTAACGCTGGGTGAACGTTACCTCGTTGGAGCTCCCGTGAAGAACCTCGTCCAGCAAACTTCCTCTCGAGAGTGAGGCGATCATCTTTTCACTCGCGCACCCATTTAAGCTAGCGAGTCGGTTGGCCTCACCCGAAACAACCGTCCCCTCCGCCCCCGCTATAAACTACCGCTGCAACAAACGTCAACACACCGGGACAGTTGCAGGATCACCGGCGAGCTACCGTTACTCTGAAAACGGGAGTCAAGTCCCCGTCACACCGACTTACAACACTTCCGGTTTCAGTTTTCAGAATGCAAATACCACACAGGAATACTTCCGGGATTGATATTGCCCCATATCCTTTTGTAAGAACAATGTTATCTTTATGTTATGTTATATTTGTTTGTTTTATAAATGTATCTTGAATAATAATGCCACTTTTCATTTTTTGGGGTTCCCATATTGTTTATTGTTATTAAAACCAGCAGCTGAAAGGATTAAGAAAGAGGCAGAATGTGTTAAATGACATTAGTTGTACCATGAGTCTTATTTGATGGTTCCTGCTGGTTCCTGTGGCTTCATCCGTTACCATCTGACATGTATATTCCAGACAATAACAACTTACAGTAACTGAGAACAACCATAACAGTACATATGGATCCTTGTTCGGCTGATCAAACTGTCTGCATGTCCAGATATAATATGCATTTAAATGCTCCTGCATATTATAAATAGACACGGTAATGCCCTCTTTACAAATACAGTACATTAGTTCTTAAATTCTGTGTAGATTTCATAGCATTCTTGATCTCCAGCAAAACAATCTCCCCCAGGAACAGAAACAGACACATGCATGTGGCCTTCAGCATCCAGCTATCTAACTGCGACATCTTATGAGTGTCATTCTAATCAGGCTATGTGGCTGAGTATGGGGGGGGCTTGTAGGACTGGAGGTGCTTTGGTTGCTCAGAGATCAAACTGGTGCTTTGGAGTCACTTTCAAATTGCTGGACTTGAAGTGGATCGTAATGATTGTGCACAGACTGGAATCTCCATGGCACTGAGATCCTGGATGTGACGTGTCACACCAGTGCAGGATAGAGCACAGCAACAAGAACAAGGTGTTGACTTTGCATGTATGCACTGCAACTTACAAAGTCCTTTCCTGACAAAACGATTGATCATGCCATTTGTTTCAGAAATAAAATGCCAAAGGTTCACTACTTGCAGCTTCTAAAAGGAGGACAACATGCTGGTTTCTTGGTCTTTAATGACAGTTTAATGAATTACTAGTCAGAAAAAAAACCAAGCAATTTCAAGTCATCACCCTTGACATATGCAAGATCACATACTTGAGAGAATAAGACCTATTAATACTGAAATAATTGTTAAAAGACAACCATAGATGTTCTTGCCTGGCTTTGTCTTGTTCCCACCAAAATTGATGAAAAAAGATCAAGTTATACATTTAGTAATTTGCAAAGTGATCTGATCCAAGATGCTATGGTACGGGAGGTAGATGTTGCAGGGTCCGGGAGGAGGGAAACACAAATTTCCATCTTCCAACACGACATTCTCACCAAAAACACACAGCTGAAAGAAAAGATCAAAGATTACATGTTAATGTTTTGAACTTTGCCTGTCCTTTTGCACTATGAATATATCTATATGAGTATATGTATGTGTCTGTTTCTTTGTGTACCTGGTTCTGCAGTAGTTTCTGTGCCACATTTAGAAGTGTGGTGCTCTCTGCACTTTTCAGGTCACAGAAAAGAAAAGTAGCCCGAGCCAGAGTCACACTAGACCTTGGTGGTATGCATGGTCGTCCTGACAGCAGACTCACCACTTCCTACATACATGCGAATACACAGAAGACAAAGCATGTTAAACGATCAAAATAACACTATCTGAAACTATATAGTATAACTGAAACAGGCA